>NC_051183.1:28141095-28198170 GCF_013339695.2 Rhipicephalus sanguineus | reverse complement strand
GAAGCCAATCGAAACGCGCTTTAGGAGAGTCCCGTGACTTCCAGCCCAAATGCTTTCTTTCTCTCATCTACCTTCCAAAAGGGATCAAATGGACACCCGAAGAGAGTCACGTGGCCGTGACCCTCGTTTGACTCTTTTTTTTCTTAGAGTGTACTCAGTTGCTCACACTAATAGTACCCTCATGAGTGCACACTCACGTTCAACTCACAGCCTACTCACCCTCATGAGTGCTTACTGACGTTCACACTCACGTCCACTCATCCTCGTGAGTGCTCACTGACGTTCACACTCACGTCCACTCACACTCATGAGCACTCACTCACGTTCATACTCATTCCTACTCACACTCATGAGTACTCACTCACGTCCACTCTCACTCATGAGCACTCATTCACGCTCATACTCACATCTACTCACACTCATGAGTACTCACTCACGTTCACACATCACGCCTACTCACCTTCACTCACGTTCACACTCACGTCCACTCACACTCACGAGCACTCACTCCCGTTCATAGTCACATCTACTCACACTCATGAGTACTCACTCGCGTTCACACTCACGTCCACTCACACTCATGAGTGCACACTCATACTCACACTCACGTCCACTCACACTCATGAGCACTCACTCATGTTCATACTCACATCTACTCGCACTCATGAGTACTCACTCACGTTCACACTCACGCCTACTCACCCTCATGAGTGCTCACTCACGTTCACACTCACGCCTACTCACACTCATGAGTGCTCACTAACGTTTACTCTCATGTCCACTCACACTCATGAGTGCTCACTCACGTTCACACTCACGACTACTCATACTCATGAGTGCTCACTCACGTTCACACTCACGTCCACTCACTCTCATGAGTACTCACTCACTCACACTCACGTCCACTCACACTCATGAGTACTCACTCATACTCACACTCACGTCCACTCACGCTCATGAGTACTCACTCATACTCACACTCACAACGTTCAAATGAGTGTGAGTGAGTGTGAGTGAGTGCACTCATGAGTGAGTGTGCCGAGCTATGCTGGTGAGATTTCTCCTGTGCGTGATTAAACACTAAAAATTTTGTTCAAAATGCCGTTGATTGATGAAATAAACCAACGAAAGACGCCAGATGTTTTCTAAAAGCAAAACGAAAAGACGCCAGATGTTTCTAAAGCAAAACGAAAAGACGCCAGCTGATTAACGAAAGACGCCAGATGTTTCCCCTCTCCTTTTCTGTTGTATGGTGACGCTGTGCTCAGCTCGGTCAAGTGAGGAGTGAGGCTTGTTTCAGAATACTTGTTCCTTCCTCCCCCTTTCCCCTCTTCCTCCACTAGGCCACTAGCACTAGTTCGCGCCAGCCGCCAGTTCGCGGCGGCTCGATCGGCAGCAGAGCTAGGTGACGGCCGGCGGTCATTTGCGTTTTGTGTAGCGTTGTCAGCTTTTGTTTGGGAACGGATGATCGGATTACGGGCTGTTTGGCATCAAGTAACGGTGATCAAACTGTCTGTCGCATATTTTCCATCAGTGTTTGGCGAAACAAGTTTTACTGTGCTTTTTGCGACGGTACGTTCGTCGGTACGTTCGTTTCAAGAAGCGATTGTTCTGCTCACCACCTTCGTTGCAGCCAGACAAACAGCAAAGAACTTGTGCACGTTCGGATAGAGTGCTTTTTTCGGTTAGTGCACCCGACTTTTCGTCGTTCTTACTGAAAGGTTTTAGAATTGTGATTAAAATGTGAACAGTTCTTTGCTAGGTTGAACCGCGTGGTCGAACGCGAAACTATAGTATACGCGCCGGTGCGAATCGTAAGCCAGACTGACTCGCCTTATTTTGAGTAATTATGTTTTGCGCGTTACAGCTCGTGGCTCCACGCACGCACGCTAGTGACAGGCCGACATAGTTTAAGCAAGCATGCTTACAACTACGCCGGCCTGTCGCTGACAAAGTGCAAAGCTTCTACCGTAGGCGCCTCGCCCGTAGGTGCGGTTATGATTGATTGTCGTTTCTTAATACATGACAGCATTTTATCATATCTGTAATTGGAAATGTTTCTTTAGAGTGACGATGATCTGTTATTTGTTGTAAATCCTGCGTAGCTTACTTGCTTTCTCTGTATGCAGCTTTTCTCCACTGCTGTTTGTGCAAGATATTGGGCCTGAGACCACGCCAGCTAATGTGGAAGCCAGTGAAGTTTCTTTGACGAGACTTGGAGTGCATTCATGCAGAATTTTATTTACGTTGCTGCCGTGCCACTCAGCTTCACCTTGTGCGGTCACCTTCCGACGTGTTTTGTGCCACATTTGGTTGTGCTTTATTCATTAATAAAGCCAATTTGACAACATCATGGGATAATTTATTGTTGCTGAGAAGCGCGATTATTTATTTGCGCGCCATCCGCTAAACGTCATTTATGTAATACAGTATACGTGTTGATCCCCTGCGTACGTGTTCAAATTTATTATAAACCGATGTATTTTCTATGAAAATTGGATATGTATGGTGTGCTGAAGTAGCCAATAATTCACGCGGCATATATGAGCGACCGCAACAGCTTGATTCGGTCCGCGATAAACGCGAGTAAACTCAGCGTCGAAAATTTATATATGCAACAGTGAGGACATGCGTGGGTGAACAGGTATGTACGTATGTTAGTGATCTTGCTTGATTGTTTGGTCACTTGCTCGACGACTGACATAGGAAGTGGGAGAAAAACAGGGAAGTGCTCTTGCGGGAGCTCTTTCGGTCCCTTCAATCTCTATCTTCCTATGGTAGCCGTCAGGCTGCCGACCAAACATGCTGCAAAGACAGTTCTATTAGTTTATTTTATATTTCGAAAGTCCGATATTGCGAAAACGGCGAAAAAACAAGAACGTCTATAAAACGTCTTATCTTGGTCTTTTCAAAACGTCTTTTAAAGACGTCAACTAGCGGGACATTAGCACAGCTATCAGACGTCGAAAAGACGTCTACGGCTACGGGAATGTCTTGACCAAGACGTCTATTAGCCCTTTTTGTAGCCGTTCAAGACGTCTTTTAGACGGCAAATAGCTTCTTTTGTGTTACGTGGGTATAGGCTTGCTATTAGGGCTGAATATGGTCCCAAAGTCGAATTCATCAAAAAACAATCAGAATATAAAAAATTGAAACAAGCAAGATTTTCAAAGGCTATAGGCCTGTTATTTAGTTTGAATATGGTCCCAAAATCGATTGCATCTAAACACGACCAATCTATGCAAAATCGAAAAGTGAAAGATTTCCAAAGGCTATAGGCATGGCATTAGGTTGAATATGGTCCCAATGTGATATTCATCAAAAGAGAAGCAAACTATGAAAAATCGAAAAATGCAAGATTTCCAAAGGTTATATGATGATGATGATATGTGGTGTTTAATGGCGCAGGGGCCATTTGATGGCGAAAGAGCGCCAATGCATGAGACAAAAGATGTGAACAATGGTTGTGGTCAGTAGCTGTATATGGGCCTTAAAGGGGCCCTCTAACACTCTTCAACCCCCCATTTTTTACTCGTGGATTGCGTAGACTGAAGTACGGACGAACTAGTGCAGCAAGAACGGCAGCGATAGCGGCACGCAGTACGAAGTTATTCAATTTAGAAAATTCAAAATACAAGAAAAAAAATGCCTGCCCTCAACTCGATTTTCGCGGGGTCACGTGACCACATTTCACTCTCTGCTGTGACGTCGGATGGCGCTCCAATGAAATGGGCTGAAAGCTCTTACGTAGGGGAAGCTCGCACACCATTGTTGCTTCTCCTTTCCAACGTATTGTTGACGTCGTTGCCATAGTAACAAACGTGGTTCCTCCTGACTTGACAGAACTGAGCGGGCGCTACTGCTTCGTAGCGAGGCTGGGGAGGCTTTGTCTGCTGTTCCTTACAACGACATTCCATGTCATTCCCTCTTCTCATTCTGAGAAGGGAATTTGTGGAGCGGCATGGGCGGTTAAACACGGTCGCCCCTACGCGGGTTGTTCGGTGAGCAGCCCGACGAGTTACAAGTGTGCAGCGACAACAATTCAACGAAGAGGATTACTTGCACCGTTTCAACAACAATCATGAGCCTACCGCACATGCGGAAAGAGGCAGCTCGCAAACGTACAGACGCAAAAAGAAGGAAGAGGGGCAAGCATTTCATATGGACATCCGACCGGCGCAGGCAAAAAAAAAAAAAAAGAAAGCCAGAGCAACCAGAGGCGAAATGGCAACCGGCGCCTCTGTCGTACTTTGTGGTTGTAGTGATATTTTTTGTTGCGACGGCGGCTATTTGGAATTCATTGAAAAAGCACAGAAAAGAAAAACGAAACACAATAGTTATCTCAACTTTGATGCAACGCCGTTATTACTTCTAACGTTACATTTATCCAATCATAGGCCAGCGCCCATCTTCGTCATTTCCGCCCGCAATAGTTCTGGCAAGCGCCACTACGCGCTGATGCGGTCAGCAGCGATGTAGCGACTTCAACGCGTGATTAAAATACTAAATAATTTGATATCGGTGCTTAAACTTATGCTAAAATTATCCCCAGCCATCAGTCTACGCAACCCGCAAGTAAAAAATGGGGGGTTGAATAGTGTTGGAGGGCCCCTTTAAGATTCCTCGCGCAAAGCGCGGGTAAAACATATAAGTATTTAAATCATGAAAGTGACGTGAAATGTGTGTAGTGAAAATGAATGACAAGTGGTCGTGAGAATATAACTATGAAGATGTGACATCAGCACGAATGCCTCGTCAACGCCCTTGAGTCCAAGGGCTGCGATGTAGGTGCTTTCTTTAAGTGTAACTACCGCAGCTGCAGCCCCTGTTAGGAGGCCGTGCTACGGAATGCCTGGGTAAATCACGTGAAAGTCGTGCACATCTTTTAGAAACGAAAGCAAGGATTGATAATTAAAAACTGGTTTCCTACCTATGAACATCGATTGATGAAGAACTTGCTGTCGGTAGGATAATTTAAAATGTTTTCTTCAAACAGTGTCTAGTTCTTTACATTGAATTAAAATGTGAAGTACGGTGAGTGGTTCACCGCACTTCGCGCACATGGGTGGATCACCACCGGAGAGAAGGTGCGAGTGTGTACTGTGTTTGTGTCTTGTTCTTAGCCTTACAAAATTCTGTGTGGCGTTACTTTGATACTGGCGGCCAATAACCTAGATGCGGCTAGTTTGTTTTGTATGTGTGTATCAGGGGCGTAGCCAAGGTGGGTTTCAAACCCCCCCCCCCCCCGAAATTTTTCAAGTTTGCTTGCGCATATATACACGCACACATATAAACATACAAGAAGTATGGTTGAACCCCCCCCCCCCGGAAAAATTTCTGGCTACGCCCCTGGTGTGTATCCCATGTGCTCTGCCGATAAAGCCCGAGCTCACTTTTAAGAAAGGGCTTTAAGTCAAGTGGAGAAATGGAAACGAGTGTATTAGAGGCAGCGTTCTCATGAGCGGATGCAGCTAGCTGGTCCGCCAACACGTTTCCTTGTATCTCGCGGTGTCCTGGCACCCAGCAGACTATGACATGCTGTTGAAGTGTGTAGGGCAGCCAGCGCGCCCAGGTGGCGCGCCTAAAATGTACAAGCTGCGCCGCCCTGTCGAGCTAGCTGAGAAACATCCAGTAATACAGAGCCGCCGCGAGGCGTACGACGGCACGTTTCAACGTGCCCTCACATACCTCGTGGCAGGGGCGTAGCCAAGGGGGGGGGGTTGGGGGGGTTCAAACCCCCCGAAATTTTTCAGTTTTGCTTGCGTATATATACACGCACACATACAAACGCACGCACGAATATACATAAAGTATGGTTGAACCCCCCCCGAAAAAAATTTCTGGCTACGCCCCTGCCTCGTGGCACCCTAAAACGCATGCTGAACGTCATTCGACACTACCGCGGCTTTTGCTGGATGTGCGTCGTTTTGTAGGTACTTCGGAACGCGCAAGACTAGCGAAGATCGGTACACTTCGCTGCACTGTGGCGCAGCGGGCGAGCAGCGATGCCACCGATTATTCTACGCTGCGGTTTCAGTGATGTGATGTGTGCGGACGGGTACCTTCGCGAGAGCGTGCTGTCGAAAGGACAGAAGCTGTCTAATGCGAAGTATGTCTATGACGTGGAAGAAGCTGTTTTTCGCAGAGACAGCGATTGTGACCTTTCGGCGAAGTGTCAAGCACCGTACGACGTAAACTTACATGTAAGTGTGTTCAAACTGCGCTAGCAAGCTCGACAGTGTATCAGTGTTGGCGGTAACGCGTTACAAGTAACGGCGTTACCGGTAACGCGTTACTTTTTTCGGTAACTTAGTAACGTACTCGTCACAATTTAGAAACTGTAACGGGTAACGTACTTACGTTAACATTTTTCGGTAACGTGTGGTGTCACGTTACTCATCGTTACTTTTTCATCCTGGGGGTGCAGTCTTCTCAGAGCTCGCCCCGACAAATTCTTTTGTCGCAGCGTCGGACTGCTGTCGGCCTGCCAGGCATTGACCAAGAAAGCGCGGGCGGAATCGCTTTTCTTTTTTGTGGAAATTGTTGGGACCAATTTCTTAAGACGCCCCGACTCCTTGTGTGGAGGTTTTGGCCATCGCCACACAAAGCTTGATGAAAGCCGCATAATTCGCCATAAGAAACTGTACAGACATGCTTCTCGTGGAAGTGGATGTAGCAGGTGGATTGCTGGCACCTGCGCCTTTTCGTGCCCAAATGACAGACCGGCCGAAGAGAAAGCGCAGGGGCTGGTTTACTCCATACCACGTGCTGGTCGTGAAATTTTGTACGTGGGGGAAACAAAGAACTCCCCCGAAAGG
Source organism: Rhipicephalus sanguineus (assembly GCF_013339695.2). Taxonomy (NCBI): domain Eukaryota; kingdom Metazoa; phylum Arthropoda; class Arachnida; order Ixodida; family Ixodidae; genus Rhipicephalus; species Rhipicephalus sanguineus. Next base: position 28,191,352 of record NC_051183.1, on the reverse strand, counting down.
CTGCGACAACATAAAAACGATGCCCGCAAGTTCGCGTGACAAAGGAGTACACTCGCTGAGCATAGCATGGTAAACGACCACCGCATCGAATTCGACAACTCCCACGTCGTCGACTTAAGCGGCTTTCTGTGGAATTCTGGCCGATCCAGGCGACAGCCGGTAACGTCAACCGGTCTACAGGTGCGCTGCCGATCAAGAGTCTGCCTTATTGTGGAGAATTGGCGTGACCCCCGGCTGGAAGAAAACCTTGAAAAAGAGTGCGAGCGGGACGCGAAACGTAGAACTTTTTATTGTAACGCAAAAAAATCTTATTTTTTACTCACTACCTTAATACCGCGCTGTCACACGAACAGCCTTAACCGCGGTTAAGCTAACTACGGTTACGGCTAACCACGGTTACAGGTAGCTACACGGCAGACATTACCGCAGTTAGTGTACTAATCGTGGTTATTGCAAACGGGCGATTCCACGACAGATCGACACGGATCCGAAAACAAATATTTTAAGTTTAATTGAGTATTTTATACTTTATGCATGTCCCATGTCAGTAGCCCGAAAAGGAACTTAATTTCCTTATTAACTGCATAATTTACGAGGGAAAAATGTCAAACACATTCAATCCGGAGGGACCAATTTCATTACCTGTCGTTCTCGAAAGTTCACGACGTTGTAAACAGAAATGTTATCGTTACAAAGAAGATATTTTGTGTATGAAATGTATGCGCAACAAAGAGTAAAGTAACATTGTTTGAAACTTGTAGAGCTAAGGAAAAAAACTGTTTTTGAAAAATGTCTAAATATGCGACATTTTATAGTAGCTACAAAGTTGATAAGGCCTATCAACTTTGTTTTAAAAAATAAATTTTGCTTTTTCTATCTGCAACTGCAGCGAAGTTTCTGGTTATTGAACTCCTGAGCGAGTGAGGCTGATCTTGAACACCCTCACATAAACGCTTGCAATTTTTGCTGTAAATATACAGGTTAAAGTGAACAAAAAATGTTTATGCACAGATATTTTTTACGTAACTAGCCCGTTTAAGCATTTCTTTATTACTACAAAATTCGCGCATTTATTTTGCTAGCAGAAGCACACCATCAGAATTATTGTAAATTTCTTGAGATTTCATTGATGCTTTCTTTGCGAATAGCGTTGATAATTGACTCTCATATTCTGTATAATGTCACATTGACAAAAACGGCTTCACCATGTGTCAGAGTCAGAAGCCATCACACGTAACTCTAAAGGCAACTTTAAGCCCCTATACCATTGCTGAGGTCCGGTACATTTGTGCAAGTAATACTCATTAGATCAAAATTTTGGGTATATTCGTTGTTTGGGTTAGAAGTTTTATGTGAAACAAATTTCAGATTTAAATTATTGCTACTGTGGGTTCGTGCAGCAAAGACACATCGATTATAATTTATGATTGCGGAGTAACGGCAGAGGTAACGTCCGTTACTTTTTTTCGGTAACGGTAACGGTAACGCATTACATTTTTTTGTAGGTAACGTAGGGCGGTAAAGCGTTCCTTTTTTTATAGTGTAACGGGTAACGTATTTAGTTACTTTTTTTCAGTAACGCCTACAACACTGCAGTGTATGCATTGTGCTCGTTGTGCGCCCGCTTTGAAATAACTTAGTGCCTCAGGCAGCACTGAGAGCATTCGGCCCATTGAGTGACAGCTGTTTTGAGCGAGCATGTCACATTTACGTAATCTCTAGTTACAGCTCTCGTACTATATTACAGAAGCTGTTTCGCTACACGCTTTCCTTGACGGTGTTTTTAACGGCTTGCATGTGCCCGCTAAATGCTAATGGACTTCGTGGTGGTTCAGAGTTTGACATGCAGTGTGTCATCAGCAATGGAACATGCGTAGACAACACGGTTTTTCTAGCGGTCATGAATTTGTAACCGGTCTAGAGCTATGCACTAGACAGTGCGTATATACCGTTTTACTCGAATGTAACGCGACTTTTTTTTTCTAGATTTTTGCAACCTAAAGTCAGCCCTCGCGTTACAATCGAGTACCGAAATTCTATTTTTTACTTCCTGGATGCAATGAAATGTCACCCGGGCGTTACAATCGTGGTCATGTTACAATCGAGTAAACACGGTATGTGTAATGTACGGCGCGATGCTTACGCAACCTAAGCTGTCATGTGCTTTCTCTCAACTTTTTCAAGGCCAGTTTCAATAAAAGATTTGTGATGTTTTCCAGAGCGCCAACCCATGTGCATCGGTGGAAAGCGAAGCCGAAGGGAGTCAACTATGCTCTAGACTATTTTTTTTTTAGTTATTAAAGACATTTTTGATTGTGGCATTTCTGAATACAATACCGCCGGTCTCGACGCGTCTTTTTCCTCGTTTGATGATCGCGCACGGCGGCATGGTTCACGTTAGCAGCCACTCGTATTGGTTTGTATGCCCGAGTGTTTCCGGCCGTGCCCGGCAGGGCGGCGCACCCTGTCCGCGGAAACTCCAGCGCTGGTTCCCCTGTGTTACCCTACCTGTGTGTTTTTCCGAGTTTTTAAGGCTTTTACCACACTTGGGGAATCAGTGTATATAACTGCCTTTCGTAGTTTTAATTGTTTAATGTGTGTAACGGCCGCAAGTATCGCGTAAGCTTCTGCTGTGAAGATACTTGAACTAGGGTGCAGAATACCGGAATCCGAAAAGGATGGACCAAAGGCCGTGTATGACACAGAAGTATTGGACTTTTTTCTTGCTATCGCATTCGTTGCTTTGCCCTTGCAGCGAAACTGCTACTTTTTTTTTTTGTCAAGACAGCACAAGATTGGAATGGCATTTCTCCCAATGTTGTGCACCGCTCCAGTATCAACTTCAAAGCAGGGATCGAGCATCTATGCAGTTAACACATTGCAACAGCTTACCCCTCATGTAAAACCACTTCTTTGGGGCCTTTGAGGTATCGTAAATAAATGTATCCACATATAAACAAAATACCGCTCAACAAATATATGAAAAAAGCAACAGTGATGAAATGTTATGTACAAGAATATAACTTTATTGAATACTGTACAGCTGACGACGCAGATTCGACAGCGGCAAGCGGCACAAAATACGGCCTGTGCCTGCTAAAATTCTCACATACAGTCGCCATGTAAGACTATTAAATACTCGGAATATTGTAAACAAGCATTATACAAACGTAAAAATAAAAACATAAGGCAGGGTTTCCAGCAAGTCATGTTTGCTATAATAGTTAATACATAGGCAGATTCCTGCCTTGTCATGCTCAAACAAATGTCTAGAAGAAAATGGTGTATATAATGAAAGCCGTCATGCAGCAATCTAACCATTTACAACTACATCTTGCAATGAACACTGCCACACATTTGACACTATTCTAAAACAATGCCCGGCTTGAAAAAAACGTTGCTAGTTGCAAAGCCATTTAGTACAGAAAATACATACTCTAAATAGAAACCGAAACACAGAATATATAGTATATACATATATAAAGTCAAGTAGTCAAAAGCATGTGACATTAAAATGTGCGTTGTGGCCAAAAAAAAAAAATGTAACTACACATTGCGACGAAAGCCGTCATGCAGCAATCTAACCATTTACAACTACATCTTGCAATGAACACTGCCACACATTTGACACTATTCTAAAACAATGCCCGGCTTGAAAAAAACGTTGCTAGTTGCAAAGCCATTTAGTACAGAAAATACATACTCTAAATAGAAACCGAAACACAGAATATATAGTATATACATATATAAAGTCAAGTAGTCAAAAGCATGTGACATTAAAATGTGCGTTGTGGCCAAAAAAAATGTAACTACACATTGCGACATAACGTGTATGTCGCAATGTGTTTATTAAAGCAAAGCATTTATTATACAGCAGGAACATTAGCTTTCATTTTGTATAGACATGGTAAAACACATATGGTTTCGCTATCAAGCTTGTGGGGGCTTACGTTTTCGCTTGTAATAACAGGTGTGGATAAAAATGGATGTGGGCATCGAAAAATGTTACCATGTGATGCAGTACTTCAGGTGAAAACCTAATATTGACACTTTTTGCAGTACGATAGATGCTGCGCAGAATTGAACACATGCAATTGATCATGACCAATTTTTTTTTTTTTTATCCAACTGACTTTGACAGACCTTGGAACTTCACAATTGGCAAAAGAATGTAGAGTAATAAAATGATATTGGAGACGTTTATCCCTAGACATATGAATATACCGCAAAGAATATAACCAACGACTTCTCCGACATATGCAAGGTGCCTTTCAGGAATGACCACATGCAATCTTTATTGCAAACACCAGGCGCGATTTTCTTTTCCAGACAAATGTGGTGGCAACAGCACAATTTTTTACAGAAATTACTGACGACTCTGTTTAAACATCATGAATGTCGGTTCGCATGGTGACACTTCAGAGTTGAAAACAGTTTGAAGCTGGGGCACTCGCACACTGCAAAATGAACATTGTCCTAAAATTTCTTTTCTCGCAAAAAAAAAAAGAAAAAAAGGCAATGAAAGAAATTTGTGCCAGAAAAAAAAATTGTGTAACATCAGCGCAATGCAGCATGCCATTTATGAAAAATACTTAAAAATCGACATTCGTATTTTATTTAATCTAATCACCAACACCAGTTTTGTTAATAACAAAGGCAACTTAATAAAAATATAAGACAGGGCTTGTCAATTGGCTTCCCAATTTGTCATACTGCAACAAAATTTTGCAAAGCAAAATATAGTCATCTCTGTTGCATCAAATTACCTAACAACGCAAGATGTAGTTTACAACTAGCAACAGATATTACGTAATTAGTAATAAAACTATGAATGTTATCACCAACATGTTGCATTAGCTGCGACAATGAACAGATCATGTTTGAACAAGGCTGGCATGTTTACAAAAAATTGCATTCACGTTTACACGGTTCTACACAGTTTGTTGTGCAACGCCTCTGACTGCTGCTTAGTAGCATTGTACCTTAGGTAAAAATGCACGTGATTAAAACGAAAGCACCGACATCTAATATAAAATATGCCTGTTGAGTCTTATCGGAAATAAGAACACGTGGCCAATGATAAAAGTTCAGAAATATATATACGTTAAAACAAACTAGTACTTACAAGACAAACGGATTTAAAAATTGAAGCAACCGTCTTATTAGAAGCTCTGGGTGGTTGCGTGAAATAATAAATAGTGAGAAAAAGAAAACCGACAGAGCTCCGGTACATGCCTGTACACAATTCAATCTGAATTTTGCAAGTCATGCAGTGAAAGGGCACAGCTGATGGGACACTACATTCGGAAACTCCTCCGATCTAGTCAGAAAGTCTGTTGGCATCACTTCCGATGCTCCGGTTACTTCTTGAGGAAGTCTTCAATCTCGTCGACCAGTCGAACGATGTATTCGGGACCGGGGTTGACGCGTGCAGCGATCCGACGTAGTTTCTCGGTCCTGCAAGTTTTTCACGTGGAAGAAAATATGATGATTAATTTTATTTGTTGGGGTTTTATGTCCCAAAACCACGATACAATTATGAGAGACGTCGTAGTGGAAGGCTCTGGATTAATTCGGCCATCTGGGGCTCTAACTTGGAAATAAACCAAAGTACACAAGCCTACAGCATTTCGCCTCCATCGAAGATGCTGCCACCACAGCCGGGATTCGATGCTGCGAGCTTCGGGTCAGCATTTGAGCATAAGCCAACGGGATGAGCAAGGCATAGTACAGCTTCTATAGTAATATAGGTGACAGTTATAATGAATTGGCCAATTCAATGAAGTAAATCTAAAGTACTTCTATCCAATATCAGCGTGGAGCGAAAGTTGTAATGAAATTTGACAGTACACAACTGAACAATTTATGTGAATTAGGCAAGAGGTAGATGAGACAGAAAAGCACTCCTTGTTCGTAACTGACAGAACTTTCTTCAAATGCTTCAAATTAAAATTGTGCTTCAATTTGTTACAAGAGTTGCCGGGTATTTGAGACACAAAAGCTCCGTAAATGTATATCTCCCAAAGCAGACAAATGCACAGGTACACGGTATAGTCTGCGACTGTTTTTAGAAGTGCTGCACTTTCAAATCAGTGGTACATTAAATAATTTATAGGCACTGCATTATCACAATTAACCTGTACACAGTGAAGCCCTGAAACATCTTTAAGGCTGCCATTTTTGCTCTAAACATCTTCTTGGGCCACTGTTTTTTCTTCGAGTAAAATTTTATGAGACTTTCACAGCTTATATATTTTTATATGCCGACTCCAAATATGCCATTATTTTTCTATTGCATGTAATTTTTAAAATAATAAATAGTTTTTGTATTGTTAAGAGCAAGATTTATTTTTACACTGAGAGTTATGAAGCAAATCAGCATATCACAATAAGCTGGAATTAATACTGTATGCAGTAAAACAAGAATTGATGTTTTAAACACATCTGAATAACAGTTATGGTAAATTGAACATATGTGATTGAGTCAATGCCAAGCTGGGATTTCGCTCACGAAAGTTTAACATAGTACTGTAACTTTTGTTCAAGCGGGATTAGACTCCATTTTTGTTTTACTGCATAAGTTTTCACTCCAGATTATTGTTGTATGCTGAATTTCTTTTGACCTCTCACAGTTTAGAAAAAAATCTTGCTCCTAACAAGGCAGATTAACTGTTTGATATTATAGGAGCTGCACATCATACGAGAAAAATAATTGCATACTTGAAATCAGGACATCAAAATACATCAGCATTGAGAGTTTCATAAAATCCACTCAAAAATAAAGAAATCTTTTTAAAGCAAGCTCCCCCCTTAAGAGTAAATTATTATGATAGCGCGCACACACACACACAACACACACACACACACACACACACACACCACACACACACACACACACACACACACACACACACCACAGTTCTTGGTCATAGTTACTTTGAGATATGAGCAAACTGAAAGTGACCCTCCGCTGAAATACCCGCTCACATACTGCCACCACTGGTTAATGTTCGATAATACTGGTTAAATGACTGCGTGTCGCCACACGTCGAAACGATGCAACTACAAATAACGCTCTCACACTATCCAACAATTTTCCAACAAGGAGCCTCTGCGTCGATTCTTTTCTGCTAGTACTCAGCACACCATGTGAAATTACCAGATTTACACGATTGTAGGTCTGCCTCTTATTTAAACTTGAAAATCCGAAGTATCAAAGGGGGGGGGGGAGGGGTCAGCTTTAGTAGAAACCGAAACTACATGTACCTCCAGCAATGTCAAAACGAAAAATCAAGGGTGCTACGGCATGCTTACAACTTTAGGTTACCTATCCGGCTCGACCCACAGCATTTCAAGACTTTGCAGCGATTTTGTAGAAATCCTTTCAGTTGTTTTTATGGACTTATGTGCAGCTATAGTTTTGTCTGTTTTCTACTGAAATTTCTGTTTGTATACTTATTTTGTACATTATCTCTGTTTAACTTTGTATTAGTAGTGATTTTTTTTGTTTGCCCATGATGTATAAACAGTGACCTATGCTGATGTGCCTCGCCCCCCCACGTAACACCCTCGTAATGAGAGCCTTTGAGAATATTTGAATATTATTAATATGTTTACTCCAGGCACTTGATCAGAAAGGTCCATTTTCTCTTTTTCAACTTTCACTGCATGCATTATACAGTTCCTCTATGTCGAGAATGTCAACTGTTGATGGAAGAGCTGCCATTCCAATTGGCAACTGCACTATTGACGAACAGCAGCAATTCGTTCAGGGGGTGCCAGTAGTTGATGGAAGAGCCTCTCCTTTTTTGATCTTTGGCATACTTGTTTGGACGGCTGCGTACCATTGTTGTCATGCTTTGTTGCCATAAGCGATCGTGGCAGAACATTTGGCGCTCGTTCACAGCAGTGTTTAAGAGGGCTGCCATTCTCAATGCTGAAAAAGCAACTACGTGGTTATAGTACACAAGTTTGGCATTTCTGAGAGCGAGTGGTGTGGCAGTGGCGACTGGAGAGTGACGAAATTTTTACGTTTGACGGCAAGTGCAAAGGCTCTTGCAGGCCAGAGTCTGGACACTTTCCACAGCTTTTCGGCACACGTGATCAAACCATGCGGCTGGTCTTTACTGGAGACATTCAAAATGGTCACCTTCGGAAGCGGGAATACCATATTTCAAAGCCAGCAATGCCCAATCACTGAACTTCACCGAGAAGATCGACAACGCGTCTAACGAGGACAAGTGGTCAGTCTGGCGACTAGGTTAATAAATATTTGTTGTGGAATGCACTCGTGTGTATAGTACATTTATTTTATGCACAACACAATGGTAAAGTAGGCCTACAATTGAGTAAATACAACATTTTATGCATTGCATTTTTAGCTAATGACTGTAACAGCACACATTAATGGTACATCTGCCTTGTGAAGTGTGTATAACTATGTCCCAACACTGCTATTAGTGAAACCCAGCAAGCTCAGCAAAGCAGGGCCCCTTTAAAAAGAAGCTCGTGCCACTTACGTGATTACGTCGTACTCGTCCGAGTAAGGACGCAAAGACGGCACGATCACAGCATTCGGGTATGCATCTACGTCGATCGGGAGGTCAAGGTGGAACCAGATTAAACGACTTGGGGCAATAATCTGGTACGAGAGCCTGCGATTTAATAGAAAGAAACCTGTAATTACCTTTGTGAAGACTTTTAGCACGCACACATCAGGAACAGCATCAGCTCAAAAAGTGCTACTCATCACTTGCACGCAAGCAGTCTTGGGCAGCAACCAGCTGCCGATGATTAAAGATTACCAATTACCAGTCAATTTCTTCAGGAAACTTTTCAATGCAACTTAAACGCATAGCAATCATGGATGATCATCAACTTGACTACGCCCTGCAGTGGGCGTAGTCAAGCTGATGATGCTCTATGCAGACATACCTGGCACTGGTGACACTCGGGTATTGAGAGCACCGAAGGCACATCAGCGAAGTAAAAAACAGGTTACAAGCTGCACTTCTATCGTTAATACACTCAAACCTCATTATAACAGTCACATCTGCCACGAAAATAATCTCGTTATAACCGATAGTTCGTTATATCCGTGTTCATTATATTGAGGTTTGAGTGCATGTGCAATCGTTGTTGTCGTACGGGATCAGCCCAACGGCTTTCTAACTGCAGGCTAGCCAAGGCAAGTTGACGTCCAAGACGTACACGCGCATCTAAGAAACAGTGAGAGCTGCTCTTGCAAGTAATGGCTGCCAGAATATAGTGGAATCTCGTTGATGAGACTTCGCGTTATACGTTTATCAGCCAAATACGTTTTTCTTTTTATTACCGGCCAACGTCAATTGGAAACAATTCTTGTTCATGCGTTTAATAAGATCATATTTTTGGCGAAAACTGGATAATACGACCGCGAAAGTGTACCTTGGCCGATATATCTAGAAACCCTACGTTTATTCTTCGGTATACTAGCTCAAACGACGTTCCAACAAGCCACGATGTGCATGTTGCAGAGCTGCTGAGGACGCAGCAGCGCCAGTTTTGCGGCGAAAAGATCGCTGCCAGGTGCGGCCGCTGCGTCCAATTATGACGATGATGAGGTTGAAAACAAGAAAGGGCAGCGCAAATTAACCAGCTACTTCAATGTTGCTCAATAAAAGCGAGTTGCTGATGGTTTATGCATATTTTCCTCCTTTTTTAAAGGCACACTAAAGAGCAAAACGATTTTTCTCACATCAGTAAAGTACTCTATCACGATACCAAAAACACCCCGCTTGCTGCGAGAAGACGCTGAGCAAGCGAGAAAACGCACAAGAACAAAATGTGGGTGGAGACGCCACCTCGAAGTTTCCGCACTATTCTTGGTGATGTCGCATGTTTTGATGGCGCCTACCATGGACTACGTAGTTCCTAATCGGTAAAAATGAAGTGCATTGTCCTCTGAGGGGGCCATAGACCTAACATACCAAGTTTGGGGTAATTTTGTTGAGCCAATGGCGCCAAAACATGATAAATACACTTTGAAATCCGTGATGTCTTGCGGGGAGATTTCAGCGCAAAATTTAAAAATGAAACTTTGAACTTTATTTTCTCCTCTATTAATAAACCTATGATGGCAAAATTAACGACATTAAGAGTTCCCAAAGCACAATTTATCGGTCTAAACATATTCATTGTTTCTCTTTAGTGTCCCTTTAAACCCCTCTGGTTAATAAGATTTTCACATAGCAAGTTTTATTTCCCGGTTCCTGTGAAGAACATATCAACGAGATTCCACTGCATACACATGCCCGCGAGTGGGCTGCGCTGGACGCAATGTGCCAGTGACCATAGTGTTTCCTAAAATTAACCAGAGGGGACTCTGGCGCTGCGATCGCTCAGCCACCATGGGAATGATGGGTAGTACATGGATTTGCCTAGTCTTCATACTTGCGGGCTTCGAACGCACTTGTGGCTTTGTTTATTGCCGTGTTTTGGTTTTCTTTCGGATAAAAGAATGGATCATTGTGAACTTCGTGACCAGATTTGAATTGGCGAGCCCAAAAAAGTCAAGTGGCGAAGTGGAACTGTTGAACGTTTGCTGAACTTCGTCTTGCGACAAAGCAGATGCAGGCGACGCCGAGCCAAACGGAGCTGAAAGTACGAAGTTTAAACAAATCCGTGTACTACCCATCGTTCCCATGGTAGCTGAAGCGCCATGCGTTGCAGCTCCCATAGACACTAGCGCCAGAGTTCCCTCTAGCAAGTATTGTAGGAAACTGTGCCAGTGACGACTAAACCGTTGCTTCAGTAATGGAGATGCAGTCAATACTCACACTGGGTACTGGAAGGTGTGGTGGTGGTCAGAGGCGATGATGGCGATGTCCCGGCAGAGAGGACGGTAGCGCACTATGAAACTTCCTAACTCTTCCAGCAGCTGCAAAAACGAAACAGGAAGCAGTGCCCCCATGAGAACACAGCAGGTAGACACGGACTGTTAGAGGGACATTGAAGTCAAACAATAAATTAGTTCAGACTGATAAATTATACTCCGACAACTCCAGTGTTGTTAATTTCACAGTCACAGGTTTATTAACCCTTTCACTGTCGGGTGTTTTTGGCCGTGATGCACCCCCAGTGTCGGCTTGGTATCGGGAATATCAGGGAAGTTTGAAACACAGAGAAATGGCGCACTGTGAAGTCACGACGACAGATCGAGATAAAAAGAAAATACAACGACCCCGTTTTCTGCTGATTGCAGCAAGCAAGGCCGTGGCGAGTGTGCGAAAGCAGTGATCGCGTCATCTTTCGGTCTATTGGAGAGGCAATGGCACGCGCCTCTGAATTTGACTCGCCGTAGCGACACGTCAACAGAATGGAAAAAAGAAAAACAGCAACAACAACAAAAAAAGAAAACCCACGGTGGATGGCAGAACAACCCTTGTGCCCGTATCACACGTGCGCCACATGGTTGCCCAGCCCCAGAGAGCAACGCGGGTGAAGTGACCATGCTCCCCAGCAAAGAAGGGTGGGTGCGTTCACTCCGTGCTCTTCTATACACATACCAACACAGCGAGGGGCGAAAGTACATGCTTCTAGAAAAATTTGAGAGATGGCGCAACCAGTAGAATCACACTAGAGTTACTGTATATGCTACCTCTAGGTAGCAGAGTTGCGCATCCGTCTACCAAACGCCACTAGCAACCATGTGTTGTGGAGAAGCTGACGCTCAGGCCAATTCTCGATCGCGCCGCTGCAGCGAACTGGATTGACACCAGTCATTCACAGTAATGTTAATCACCGGTCTTCGACACGCCAAACTTGTCGATCGGTGACCCGGTAGGCATGTCGCCTGCAAAAACGAAGCGCGTCTTCGCCGCATAGCTGTGGTTGCTAGCCAGACCTATGCGCAACTCTGCTACCTAGAGGTAGCATATACAGTAACTCCAAATCACACCAGTTTTGTGTTTCGGCGTGAATTTTTGAACACACGATGGAGAACATACCGGTAAGAAAATCATGTCAATAGTAGCGCTCTTAAATATCCCGGAGAAGTATCCGATGGTGATGTTATGGATTTCAAAGTGTTTTAATGCGACAGCGTTAAAGAGCTCGTTTCGCAGAAGTTCCGGGGTCAGTGGTTGCGAGCGAAAAATCATCTTGTCCGTGATCGAAAAATCGAGAAAGATGCAAATAAAATAAGTAATAAATATCTTAGGTTAGAGTGAGAATTGAACCCAGGCCATCTGAGTGGCAAGCTGGTGTTCTACCACAGAGCCACGCTTCGCTTGAAACTGCTTCGAAAAAAAAGAAAAGAAGACTATATGAATGTCATGTAGTGGAAGGAGTCTCCTTAACGCATGTAATATTAAGTGGCGGAAGCGTAGAATCACGCCAGGCGTCAAAACATGTGAATTGTGCAACAAGTGGGTGTTTGAAAGGCCCACCCATCAGAAAGCGCTCATATTTAATCATCATCATCTGCAAAAGCATCAACAAAGTGAGCAGCCACGTAGGTTCGTGTGTTGCCCTATGGACGCGTAGTGGGCCCTTCGCCTATTCTCAAAAGGAAGAATTATGGTGTAGTGGGCACTTGCCAACTGTACTGCAGTAGGCATTCTAGGATAGTTTGCAACAGCCAATGTTACACGCAAAGTCATTCGTTTCCTTACGGCACGGTTGAGGCATGCACCGAGAGCCGAAGCCAGGCTACGCTACGAAGCCAGGCTACAAACCGAAGCCAGGCCCGATTACGCTATTGCGTTACATCTTGAAGGCGAAGCTCAAACGTCCTACAAGTTTCTCGGGTCCCAGCACCATACCTAAATGTAGCGGCCAAAGTCAGCTGTGTTTCTAAGCATTTAGTTCCGGTGCGATGGAAATCATGTAAATTTAGGTAATGTCATAGAAAACGTGCAAGGTCCCTAATGCATTCATGCATCCCCTAAAACCCTAAAGCTGAAATCTATCCAGTGCAGTTGTCATGGTCCTTATCAAAGGTGATTTTTGAAACCATTCTTGTTGATGAGTGCTGACGGTCACTTTTCCTGTTTGATGAGGCATACCGTACTTACTCGAATCTAGGCTGCCCTCGATTGCAGGCTGACCCCCGAAATTCGCAAGGCCAGAAAAAAAAAAAAACTTATGTTGAATGCGGGCCGAATTAAAAAAAGAAAACACTGTTTTATCGGCAGAAAACTGACCAACTCTGCGCTCGTGCCTCTGCCACTTCCGCGTCACGCGACAGGAGGAGAGAGGGTGTCAAAGTGCGTGGCATTCGCGGGCACCGTAATCACGTGACCTGATCCACCCTTGCCCGCCTTTGCCGGCGTGAAATCTCGTCGGCTCGACGACCCTCGCTGCATGAACGTCAGACTGCGAGATTTCAGAACAATGGACAGTACGAAGCAGACAACGCGGTCGGCCTGGGTAGCCATGGGGACCACCACTCTGCCGCTGAGCCTGAGCGACCTCGTCACCATGCAGCTACCGTAGGATGTCACGAAAATGAGCCTCAGACGCGCATACAGAGCTGTCTGCATACGGTAGCCTGAGATCGGAGCATGGTGAGCCGCCATGCCGCTACCGGAGCCGGGCCTTTAGGTAGGTGGCGGCTGTGGTCAAATCATGGTACTCTGATCTAATCCGACTCCCCACTTTCGCACATCGTTTTTTCGAAAAAAAATATCGGCTTAGATTCGAGTAAATACGGTATCAGGCTTTTGCCTTAATCAAATCATTATCACCATTAGTCTTTAAAGGACTACTGAACAAAATTTTTGCCACCAAGATTTTCAGCCAATGAAGCATTGGGTGCTGGAATCGATAGACACAACCTTCATTTCAGGCAGAACCTTAGGAAATAATGAATTTACCGTATTTACTCGATTCTACCGCGCCCTCGATTGTAACGCGCACCCATTTTTCGTGAAAGAAAAGAACAAAAAAAGTCCGTAGGAGTCAAACTTCGCACATTCTTGATACGGACATACGAGCGCTATGGGACGGGGACATAGACAAGAGGTACACAGGACAGGCGCTCACCTCTTGTCTATGTCCCCGTCCCATAGCGCTCGTATGTCCGTATCATGTATGAACCAACTTGCCCAAACACAAGTCTCGCACATTCAGAAGAAGAAGTACTTGGGTTTTAAAGTAAAGTTTCAAAAAAGTAAAACACAGTCAAAAAGTGGGCCTTGCCGCTAAAACTGTCGCAACTACGGCGGCGATACAAGTAGCGTAATGGATCAGTCCTCATCGCTGTTGGACAACTCCTTGTCGCTGTCAACGCTCTTCGATTTCGGGAAACCGGCCCTGCTTTGGTCCACTGAAACCTTTCCGTGAAGCTTTGCTGTAAAAAAATCTGCTTCTGTTTGCGCCAGTCTCGCACGCACGTTTCGGGAACTCCTAACGACCGCGATGCGGCCCGATTTCCGTCCGTCTCTGCACATGTAATAACTATTCTTTTAAATGCGGCATCGTGGTGCACTTGTCGAGTATTTGGAGGCGGCACTTCCATGCCGTCGATGCGAACGCAGAACGGGATGACAATCTCCTCAGCACACGAGAAATGGCCAAGGAGCGTAGGAGGCGGCCATTTTGAAATGCCGATGGCAATATGATAACCGAGTTCCTTTTTTTTTTTTTCGGTACTCGATTCTAACGCGCATGCGATTTTTGGACTCATTTTACCGGAAAAAAGGTGCGCGTTAGATTCGAGTAAGTACGGTAATGCATTTTTAACGAACTGCAACATCTGGCAACATTTCTTACACTGGAAACTGGCATGCCAACAATACCCGCTGTCACCCGAGCTTCAGCCTGCTTAGTCACGCCACGTGCTGACAATCCACCAAAATTACAGCCAGCTGTTGAAAAATATGTGAAATAAACTGCTTATCGCAACAGTCGCGTCTTATTAGTAGAATTTCAATGTTTTCGTCAGTTTTTCCAATTTCTGTTCAGTATCCCTTTAAGCCGTGCTAAGTGAATGCACACACTGCACCGAACGAAAAAAATACAGGACACACGACGTTGAGTGCAAAGTCGTGTGTCGTGTATTTTTCGTTCTGTGCAGTGTGTGTGTTGACCAAGCGCACCTTTAAAAACGAATGAACACCAACTAGTCCACCTTGTAGCTCTACTCATCATGATTTTGGTACAATATCTGCTGACTACGGTGATGGTCACTTTTCCCATTTGATGTAGTATAACTATGAAAGAATACAATAACGATCGTCACCAACCTTTCCCAAGCAGTCCGTGGTGGGGTACTTTTGGAGCAGTTCGTCCGTCTTGTGCTCGTCCTGAAGGCGCTGCAAAATGTACTGGTTGAACTGAGCTTTACGCCCTGGAAAGAAGAAAAAGAGATTTCTGAAATAACATTCTCATTAGGACAGTAGTGTTGTGCCTTCAACCTCGTGGGCTTTAAGTCAATAAATCAATCAAAATGTCATTTTCGAGATGACGGGGAAAAGTTAGGCAGACGACTGCTAGTAAACAAAACAGGGACTGTATTTCAGGTCAGTCAATTTTGACGTTTTTCACTGCGGTTAAGCATCACGGGAGCAATGAATCTCAACGAAACAGGATTTCAGATGTTACAGACACATGCTTAATTACACAATAAGGTATGGATATGTGCCTAATTACATGACGAGGTTACGGACACGTGCCTAATTGCATGACCAGGTTACAGACACACACTTGATTGTATGACAAAGTTATGGGCACAACAACTTACTGCATGTGACCTTGTAACGCAGCCTGGTGATGGCCTTTGCACGACGGCGAACCTCACCGCTGGCGGCCGCACGGGCGAGGGTGAGCCTGTCACCCGTGTCGGGTAGCTTGATGTAATCGCCCAGCGACACCAGCAGCTTGACGCGGCCTTTGATGTAACCAAAGACTGCTTTGTCTGCTTCCATAAGGCATCCGTACAGCTCCCAGTGTTTACTGCCAATAGAAACATGCTCTTAAATATCCCGCATATTCGCATCCATAGGTTGCGACTTGCACTACTGCATCGAGTACATAGGGGCAACACATCCAGTCCGCTTACTAAAACAAGCACCAAGAATTCTTACATTCTCTAAATGTTCATGAGTGCAAATCGGCGCAACAGACAGGATGGGACAGAAGAGAGGACACAGAGTGCTGAACTTCCAACAATTTATTGCTTTGAAAAGCCTTCGAATTTAAAGCGCAGGTCTAAGGCACCCGTCCCTGCGTTGAGCGGCGTCGCCGTCGGTGGCGTAAACACGCGATCGAGTACGTGCCACAGGAAATGGGCAAGCCCCACTACAGTGTCCAACAAAAATGAAGCATGTGCCATAGGAATTGGGCAAGCAAAGAAGACGTGCATTGGTCGAAGGCACTCGCCATCGCTGTGCAGAAGAAACAAATCGGGAGCTTCCGAAACAAGTAAGTATGGAAACGAACAACTATGATTCAATGACATAGTTCTGGGAACATCACGGCGTCATGAACAAGGCAGAGTACATTTCCGTTCTTCTAGCAGGTACTCCTCGTCGCATCCTCATGCTACCCCACACCGTGCAGCAAAGGTGGGTGAATTACCTTAACTCATGGTGGTGTGCATCCTAGATTCAAACAAGGATCTTCAGCTAGTGCTTGACACGTATGCATGTGCCGCTTACGTGGTGGAATATGTAAGGCCAACCAAGGTATGTCCAATCTGAACCGGGCAGTGCAAGAAATTGTCAAAGAAAAGGGCGACATGGATTACACGCAGCCACTGAGACATCTGGGTGTGAAGATGCTCAATGTGATTAAATAGTGGTATGCAACTGTACATACATACATGTCTCTCTCCAATCATTTGTCTCAACTTATTGCAAAATCAAAACATCTAAACAGCTGCACTCAGAATTCGCATTAGGCAGTATCGTAATCATCGGTGAATTTTTTTTATACATTCACACACTGTTCCAACTGCCATGCACGGAACACAATATTGCAAGAGTTCATCACGTGGACAAACCTAAGTACATCTTTTCTTTATCAGTGAGTGTGACAGAGGGTGTAATGACACAATCATCCTTTAAAGAGATAATCTTTCCTGCCTCAATGATTTCGCTACAATCTGAATATATTAGTCTGCACCCACACTTGCTACAGTGAGCAGAGAGCCACCCTTGCTTCGACCGATCAACTTTGTACAGATGTTCTTTCAACCTATCATTTAAACAATGACCCGTTTGGCCAATGTAATATTTTCCACATGATAGGGGCAGCTGGTAAACGACATTACAAACACAATCTTTAAATTTATTTGCATGGTTGGTAGTACACCCACAATTGGGCCAGCACGCTGGGACAGACATTTTGCACAAGCAGCTCAATTTTTGTGGGGCCGAGAAAAGCAAGTTCACATTCACTCGCTGCGCTACTTTTTAACACGAAAGTGTTTTATGCCGGGGTCCACGAAGACTTCAGTGACGTATTTCCGTCACGGAAATGACGTTTAAAAAATGTACACCATCAGATGGCAAAGAAAAATAGTTCCATCAACGGACACCAAACCCACGACGGCTCGGTCCACAAGAACAGATGCCGGGCACGCTATCCACTGCGCCACAGTCAGACTCTAGACGCTTTACAAACGCGCCTTTTATATCTCACACTCTCCTCTCACAGTGCTCTCGGTCGGAGAGGTGGTGTCACCGTCTGGGGGTGGTAAAGTGAAGTAATAGAAAATTAGCTCCTGCAACGCGTCGTTGCTAGGCATGCGTCCCATTCGGCGCGTTTTCAATAAAAGTGCAATTTTGTCAACGCCTTAACACACCGCCAGGTGTCGACCTCAGCGCATGTCTCTGCCTCGTTCATAGCATCCATCCATATTAAACATAGCTCTGCGACGCGCACCTGCGTCGCCTGGCTGTAATACCGCGTTCCCCGCTTACGCTCGCCCCGAGAAAAATCGCGGCTGGGCTAGTGGGCAGACACGACACGGGTTGCGTTTCCCTCTAGTCCCATGGTGGTCTCTTTAACACGCGGCGGAATGCCGCATGCCCAGGTTCTGCGTCCAGTCAGCGACGCTCTTCTGGCTATCACACCACTTTCTCTGATTACGCTCTCACCGTTAACTACTACAGCTACCACAAGGGTTTGTTTAATCATTGATCATGGACGATAGTCGTCGGGATGGAGATGTGCTACCAAGCGCAAACGTGGGTGCATCCATGTTAAACAGTGCTACAGCTGCTGCCAATAGACATTGTGGAAGCTCTTTTATATCAATGTACTGTAAACATTCAACTACTGCTGTAAAGACATGTTTTACTTTCGTGTCATACCGATCCCTATAATGGAGGGATCAACCATGTTTTTTGAGGTTGTGAGCTATCTTATGCATACAAAGAATTAAAGTGAAATTCTGTCTCTCTCTGGCAGGTTGGACTTTGTTAGCGTTCACTTGACTGAAGATAACGCAACGGAATAATAAAGTTCAGCGCTCTGTGTCCTTGTAATGCAGGTTCTTTTTTAGGAGCGAAGCTCCTTATGCCGTGGGTCTGTCCATCCTCTGTTTGTAGCGTTGTAGTAGCCACCTCTACCTCGTGAGAAGCGCGCGTTCTGGTATGCAGTAGAAGAAGAAGACGGCGTTGACGAGTGAGACTCTCGTGCGTGTTCACCTGTGTGGCATTCTTTCTTCTTTACTGCGCGTGTTCTGGTATGCAGTAGAAGAAGAAGACGACGTTGACGAGTGACACTCACGCGTGTTCGCCTGTGTGGAGTTCTTTCTTCTTTACTACGTCTTGTGTTTCCGAAGACAACATTTCAGAAGTAACGCGCCATGAGGCTCCCTCTTGGCACGCTTTCTCTTTAGCTCAGAGTCGCCAGATGGAAGACAAGGCTGCGGAACGGAGGGCACGGAAGGCGGCGGCAGTACGCGCTCGCAGACAGAATTCTGCGGTGAGAGCCCGCGAGGCCGAAGCTGCAGGTCGACGCCGCGAAGCAGATTCCGCCGTTCGAGCCCGCGAAGCCGAAGCTGCTCGACAAGCTGCACAGCTGCGGCACGAAGACCCCGCCGTTCGAGCCCGCGAAGCCGAAGCTGCACGGCTGCGGCGCGAATTGGATCTTCAAAATGTGAAGGACCGTGAAGCGGCGAGAAAGCGCGCGTACCGGCAGGCAGAGCCCGAGGCTGTGCGAGCACGTGAAGTGGCTGCAAAACGCATCAGGCGGGCTCTGCCCGAGGGCGCCGACACGCGCTTCCAGCGGGACTTCCTTGATAACAGTTTCGGCCATAGTTGCGGTGTGTGCAACAGGTTGTGGTTCTCAAACAATCTAGTCACAATATCTTCCATCAAGAAGGACCACACTCGCGCCAATGCCATCGCCGTGCTGCAGCGCTAGTTCGCTTCGCCCCACTCATCATCATTCACCACGGGGATATGATATGCTGTGATTTTTTCTGTTTTCGACAGCTCTTTCTACGACGTGAGCGTCGGAGAGCTTTATCAAGGACGAAGCCGTTGGTTTAAACACCCACAAAAAAAACTTTAATAGACCATTAGAGAGGGGAAAAAAATCAACAAAACACTAAACACTGAACAAAAGGTTCAGTGCACATGGTAAAACATTCTTAACTACAAACAAAACGCAAGTTCAGAGATTTAAACTAACCAGTCTACTTCTGACACGGCTGAGCAGCGGAGCGGGGGATTTAACGAGTTCTGTCTCACCAAATCGCTTCGGGCTGGATGACACAAATGCAACCGGAATGTGGTGGCTCAGGCTTGTTGAGTTGACACGGGCTGGCTGGTGACGAAGAGGAAACGGTGGCTGCTGGCCGATGCATTGAGATGCCAGGGCAACCTGGCCAGGCAGCTGGAAGCACAGCTAGGGCCCGTAGCCCAACTGCTGACGCTACGTTGCCTGTTGCCTTCAGAGTCCGCAGGCCTTTGGGTGGAGTTCGCGCACCATGGCTGTGGTCTCGCACGGGAACTAGATGGCAGGAGGTCACGGCCTGTTGAAGTCTCGGTGGCTCGGGTCCGCAACCCGACGGCCCATCTTCAGCGCCCGGTCCGGTGCCAACCTTCCCCATGTCTAGTTCCCTTAAAACTCCCCTAGTTCCGTGCACAAGGCTTTTCTCGCTCTCTTGTCCACCTGTCTACTCTTCATTGGACACTGCTCAACCGCCGCGTTGACAAGTGATTGGCTCCCGACATGCTCCGTGCTGTCTTCTTATTCAGCCACTTGTCCTTCGTATCCTTGCGCCTCGCGCTCTCATGAAGGTATTCGTCGTCGTCGTCTTTCATTCGGCACTGTGCTCATCTCCGCGCGCGCACTCCTTGTCGTCTTTCTCTTTATGACGTGCACTTTTGAAAGGCACACAATTTAAACGCGAACTCCACTCATCACAGTCCTCTCTTCTGTTCCCTCCTGTCAGCTACGCTGATTTGCACCATAATCATGTTGTACCAATATGCCTAATTCTACGGCCTTCTGTAAATGTACTACAGTAAGAGACGCTGACGACTACTCTGGAGCACTATATTTGAGCGCTCCTGTTAGATAATGACACGTCAGTGATGAATAATGAATCATGACCCGTCTATATATTTATACTCCCAGCAAGTAGCATGAGAGCTGCAGGTAATACTAGTGCATACCTTGCGCCAGAAATGCAAACGGCTGAAGATTGTTAAACTTTCCTCTAGCTATATTACTACCTGGCATTGTGTACCTACTAAAACCAAGAGCAATTCAGATTAATAGAAATTTTATTTTATGGCTCTAGTAAAGCCAAAACTGAGGAACATTGATAGCCTGAATGGGATATAGTTTCACATTGTGCTGCATAGCATACAGTATTGACACAGCTGTGTTTCATGCACTTGCACTAGCTTGCGTGGCTGCGAGTTCTATTAATAAACTGTGAATAGGGGATATTCAAACTGTACCACACCATTTGCCGACAAGCCCATAAGCTAGATCAGCCATGCTTTGTTGGGCCCAAAAATGAAACCATTAGCACATCGCAGCCGTTCAAGCTGCTAGCTGCTGGTTTTCTATCTTCATTCTGCAATGACTTCCCAATGCTTCGTGTGCTGTTCAGGCAACGAGGGAGCCCTGACAATGCTGCGAACAAGGTAACACTAATTTTAATTGAATTTATCAGTTGCCTGAATGAAGAAAAAGAGAGTACCGACTCGGAATTGTTTCGTCAACAAGATCGGCACTGCGCTTTGGTTTGGAAATGACTGGCATGCGCAAAAGCGCTCTTTGACCTCAGTTCTTATTTCTCCATGCAGTTTAGATGCTCGCCTGCGACATAAGCTAGACCTGTAGAACAATATTACTGAAATATGCATTTTAAAACAGACGGCCGACATTGCACACGCGCAAGAAAGTGCGATTGATCAACATTAGCTTGTCAGTGTTGCAGAACGATGAAAGCAATGATTTACGTATATAATAATAATTACAACTGTGGGGTTTAACGTCGCAAAACCACGATATGATTACTGAGGGACGCCGTAGTGGAGGGTTCCGAAAATTTCGTCCACCTGGGGTTCTTTAACGTGCATATAAATCTAAGTACACGGGCCCCATACATTTTCGCCTCCATCGAAAATCCGACCACCGCTCATTTACGTATACAAACGTGCGTAAGCAGTGCCACAGACACTGCTGCGCGCATCTGCGGAAAATCGGCACCACCACAAGAGACTCAATCGGCGCAAAGACCCCAACAGGCATCTCTTTGCAAGCTTCGCAAAACAGTGTGCGCTGAAGTACATAGTCCGCATGCCACGTCTTTGAGCAGTTTTGGAGCAGCTTTTGGGCATCAAAAGGTGTGCTTTGGATTCACTTTGAAACAGCGCAGAAGACGAAAGACAAAGAAGACAGGATTTCGTTAAGTCTTCTTTTTCTTTAGTCTTTTGCACTGTTTCAAAATGAACCCAAACCAACTAGCTCAACTCTCCCTCTTGTGCGCTTTGGAGCCATGCAAGTTAGTTTTGGAGAAGATTTCTAGGGTTAAACATCACTGTTAATTGAAAATTTCTGGTAAACACAAAAAAATTCAATTATTTTAACTAAATGTTCAATACTAACAAACTGACCAGACATACCACAAATTAAATCATTAAAGCATCACAGCTGACAGAGCCATAACACCACATCTGAAATGAACACCACCTCAATACTAGAGATGAGCTAATAAAACTTACCTTCATTCTAAACCCAATGAGATTCTATAAAAGCGAATTAAAAAGCTTATGCTCCCGTCATTGAAGCGCCACAGCCAATGAGAACCGACAGGAAAATAGAGATAGGCAATGCACTGCAAGCTAAACCTGACTACAGTTCAGAGAATTTTTATGTTCACACTGACAAAACAAAACTGCTCATGTCTACAAATGAGAAGACAGAACTGAGATGCCCAATTTTATTGTGATAGCAATTATATGGACGCTATCGGGGGGTTTTTGCCATCGCCGGCGTTTTCTGTATGAAGTCCAAATCGATGACATCGCCCCACACATCATGTGTTCTATGCGCGAGTAAAAGCGCGCAAGCGCTGGGGACGAACGCGGCTGAAGCAGAGATGAAACGCCCCACCTGTCTTTCGCCAGGCAAAGGAGTATAGAGAGTCGAGGGAATGGAAGGAGGGGAGGGGGGGGCTGCGGCGCTTGAGCAGCAAGTTTAATCATGAAGGCGCTGATGCGCACGCTATTTCAGCAGACATCAGCAAACTGCCCGCTTTCTTGGTCTTAAGACGACAGGTAGCATGAAAACCGCTTCACTCTTTGCAGCAGTCAAATTCTCGTACACCAGCGTCTTGTAGAGTTATGAGAGATCGGATCCAAAAGAGTTAGCTGCTAGCCTTACTTTGTACAACATTACAATTTCTTGCCATCACATCCATTGCTTCGTCCTTGCAGCCCCCCCCCCCCTTCAAAACTAGTTTTTTGCGCCGTCACCAATGTCACTGAGAGCGCGCCAGGTGATGATAGGAGCTCACTTGGGTGCGCCACGTCACGGGTTACAGTGGCACATGAAGGCATCAAAGACCGCTTGGGAGCAGTTTCAGTGCAATAATGAGTTTTGGAGTAGGATGGCCCAGCAGCGTGGCGCAAATGGCACATCACTTCCACCCCTGAGAAATGAGTTGAGCAAAGCAGCACATCGTTGCAAATCGTGCAGAAGCTAACGTGGTGTTGGTATCTCACAGGTGTTTATGACATGTGTATAAAATTGCAGTGGGAAACACGATGGAGTTGCATTGCAGTGCAAGGTTATCTTAGAAGTTTGACAGTCACATCTCCTCTGCAACGAACACTTTTCTTGAATGCCTACTTCAGGTCAGAAGCGCACGCCACTAGAGAACAGCAGTTCAGCTTCGCGAAGCGGTGCCCCTTTTGCAGCTGCCATCCGGATGAGCTTATAAGCACGCAGAACTCAGATATTGCGTTCTCGTCGATTTGTGGCAGCACAGCGAGGTCCACTGACTGTTTGGCGCTGGATGACGAAAGAAACGGCTGCATTTCCTCGTTCCGAAAGCTCTGCCAACGACTGCAGCTCAGTCTCTCCATGGCCTCTCCTCATGGTGACACTAGCAAACGATTCCGCGACTGTGCCCATCAAAAAAATGGCGGGTGCACCCAGTGTTGCCGGAGCACCAAGCATTATGAATATCCCCTATTGCTATGTTAAAAACAAAAGAACGCCAGGCCTGCGCGACACACGCAGCACAGGCATAGCAAAAGCTGGAAGAGCGGCCTTTCTAGAGACCTTTGTAAACTCTCTTGGAGCGACTACAACGAGTACAGTTGCAACGTATCCACTACGCCATAAATTATAATTTCGCGAAGTAGCGAAGTACAGTAGAACCCCGCTGATACGTTTTTGAAGGGACCGTAGGAAATAAACGTAAGAGATGGGAAACGTAAGAGCCGAAAAACAGGAAAAACGGCAAAATATTTAGTGGTACAGAATTTTATTTCAATTCTTACGAGCAGCACGAAAATTGGCGCGCTCAGCCGCGATCTAGTCGATGGATAGAAACGCGGAGCTTAGGACGGCCTCATCCACAGAAATATAATCAACGTATGTGATTTTTTTAACACCAACAGCTGTAGGCATGAAAGAACTAAGCACACGCAATCACGACCGGTGCGGCGAGTCCGATCGCGAACCGCACGCACGACCATGCGAGCTCCAACCAGCTCGAACTCCTCCCGTTCTCCGACAAAATGATGATGATGAGTCTACACCAACGCGATGGCAGAAGTGAATGCCAATCTCGAAGGCCTTGCTTTCGCAAGCAATTACGTCATACACGCCATGTTTGTGCAATACAAATCTGAAAGGCTATGCTTTTGTCGATAGTAAATGCCAATCTCGAAGGCCTTGCTTTCGCGAGCAGTTACGTCATAGACGACATCTTTGCAATTTGAATCTCGAAGGCCATGCTTTTGTTTGCATCAATTAAAAGATTCTGTTGCTTGCGCCTCTCATGCCGCTAATATTACGGTTAAACGAGGCCAAGCTGCGTGAAAATGCACCATGGCCGCTCTCTTTGGTAGTCACTCGGTCGGCTCCGAGCGCACTTCGCGACGTATCATACGGGAACGGTCCGACAGTTGCGACGTAACAGCGGGGTTCCCAATACATTGTATCCTATGGGAGCTATGCCGGGACCGGCGGAAAACGATGTAACAGCCGGGAAAACGCAGCAGTGAGGAACGTAACAGCGGGGTTCTACTGTACCCACTATGCCATAATTCTTCGTGTTCAGCCACAGCCTCGGCAAAGGGCACCTAACGCCTCACAGATATGTAGTGGTTACCTCGCTTTTCCACAGAATGAAGAAAGAAAGTTTCTTCATTCTGAGGAAAAGCGAGGTACCCACTACATATCTGTGAGGCGTTAGGTGCCCTTTGCCGATGCTGTGGCTGAACACGAAGAATTATGGCAGAGCCAATTGTTGTAATGGGTGTAAAAAACAAACAAAAAAGAACAGTGGAGACAAGAAAGCGTAGTGACACCTCTAGTGCCTGTGGGCTACCAACAACGAGAGTGGTAATTCGGGCAAACTCACCGCGTCTCCTCAGGAATCTCGTAGAAGCTCCAGTAGAGGGTCTCCCTGATGTTTGTGTCGTCGAGGCGGTCGATAATGCCAATGATGTCGATGTTCGCTGTGAGGTCTAGCTGTGGGTCCGGGAGTTCGAAGGGAGGGTTGTCCCTGCAATAATAATTTTAACAACCTATGTGGAACCAGGTACCTTTAGAAGCCTTAAGTCATTAGCTTTGCAGGAGTACACGTGCCTCACTATTTGGTGCATGTACTTGTTCTATGCAAGACTATGACCAGTTTATCCTGTCCTGCGAGAGCAGATTTTGTCTTATGCCCAGATATTTTTTCATCGCATCACCTCCCCAACAAACTTCCCGTCGTCCTCGGCTGCGCTTCTCATGCCTTAACCCCTGAACCGATTTGACATTTTGAAAAGTTCTCTTTAAAGTGGTTATTTTTTTTTAAGTTGGTATTTATTATTTCTCTTCTAAGAAGCAAGTTATTGCTGTTGGAGAAAAACTGAACCACACAGAAAGTCAAATTAGCTTAATGAAGCTTACCGTTATCTCCTCAAAAAAAAAAAAAGGGCTGGCTACTACTTATAATTAGGAATAAAAACAAAACAGGAATGAGAACTTCGGCAGAAATTTTCAGCCTTCTCAGAATGGTTTAATAATTCTTGCACACATGTAGGCGCTACGTGTCTACATGTGTGCATATGTGCGTCTTTTTGTCGTCCGTCTTTTCCGTGCGCGCACAGTTTTTTCAAGATGGAATACCAACGTGCCCAAACCGCCGCACTGTTAATAATTGTGACAATTTTTATTGTTCTGACAATGAACAAAAGCTTTTCCATCAAGCGGATGAGCTACACTCATCCAAAATTATCTGGGAACTGTTCGGCAAGAACGAGCCGCACTTGTCCATAACAGGGAAGGGGGTTAACCACCTCCAATTACGTTGATAACCAACAGGTATTACGCTAAGTGTTGCTAACGACAGTCAGTGGCAACAGTTAGCGTTAGTGGTATGCAAGTGAATATACTCTATCATCAGTGTGTACCTCCTAATGCTAACGCATCAGAAGCACTGAATACCAAGAGCATCATGTTTTCTATGAAAAAAGAGCAAGAAAAGGTTATCACCAATGCAGCTTACATCAATGTGCACTTTATATCCACTGCAACTGTACAACTGCTCACTTTTCACAATTTAGAAGAAAAGAAAGAAGAAACAAACTTACACGTCCACGCAATCCTCAGCTGACGAGGCAGGTGGATTCTCTTCAGCACAGGTGCCTGAAAGATAAAAGTTCTCTGTAACACTTGAAGGCAAGAACCTATTGCACACCTAGTAATGCACTGATTAATACAATTCTAATGCAATTGCTATTATATATATATACATATATATATATTACTAGTAATACAACAGGAGACCAGACTTCTTGCGAGACGTAACAAGCCACAGTGCGAGACACACATTAAATTATTTTGACGTTCTAGCTTTCCTGGCTGCAACCCTCAGCAGTAAATACTCCATATTTAGTAGGCTAGTGCGTATATCACTTGCTTAGTTTGAAGCAAGTCAAAGTGAATGGTAATTATTATCTAAGCGAATTCGACAAGTTATAAATGGCAAAACACATTAGGTGCTAAAATTTGCCATACTTAGGCCATATAAGCCTGTATCACACACTTTTAGACTTTTAAATAAATTCATTAGGGTGCAGGTAATATTTGCACCTGACTCTGAAGTGCGGCTTCAAGGCAGGGCGGTCTCCCCCACCCCATATAGGCATTCTCACAACACTGCTCCCCACGGTGCAATGAAACTGCCTTTCGAGGCAGACTACATAGGTACAATGTCTATTCGTTCATTTCGAATACTTCAAAATTTCTGAAATTTTAAATTCCCATTGAAGGGAATTCAAATACTGTAAGATTCGAAGCACCCGAATATTCGTACAGCCCTAATATTTGGAAGTGTTAGTTTGAAGGCCCTCAGGATGCTTATGTGACACAGTTATTAAGAAAGGTTGCAAGCCACATCATGCGACAAGGGCAGGTAGACATAAATCCTGCCGCCACTCGGCTACACCAGGGGACAGTGCAACTGGCAACAGGAAGGACAAGAAAGTGGTAACTTCCAAATAAAGTAGCGAAGGAATACATAACAATTGGATTACCTTTCAGTTCGTCCAATCTCCGGGTGAGCCTTGCCTGCACAGCATCCAAGGCTTTCAGGGTAGACTGGGGGCTCAAGTCATCTGGCACCTTCAAATCGCCTGGCGAGAGTGGGTTCCATGGCAACATTACGGTATCCAGAGGACTCGACGTGTCTGTAGGACCCGAGCTGGCCACGGGAGATGGAGGCAGGCTTCGCAGTTTCGGTTGGTACGAAAAGACCGACTGCAGGACATCCATTACCGTACTTCCAGTCAGTTCGGTTCTTTGTTGAGTCTTGGAAGTGCTCGCAGTACCGACTGCTGCTTTGCGTACCGACTTGGCTGCACTGTTTGCTTCCTGTGACCTTCTCCGCCGCTTCGTGCTGGTCGGTGCGGGAGATCCAAGGTGACGCTTGGAGCCGCTGCTTTTCGCAACTACCTGCCCTGGCCGCCTCTTCTTCGCCGATGACCTGCACTTCTCCGACAACTTTGAAGGTGTACTAGGAGGCTTGCTCCGCTTCTTCGTAGAAGAGGAGTAAAACATGTTAGTCGGGATAGAGACTTCGTTGCCAGGCGACGCCGATGCCACGCCGGTGGGCTTGCCAACTTCCGCGCAGCATGTGTGCTGGTTGGCAGCCTCGACACTCCTGGAGGGATGCTGGCTGTCCGCGGAGGAGGTTGTTGAACTGTTACCAATAAGGAACGGCTCTGGGATGTCCGTAAGCATGTCCCTGTCGTCAACGCGGGATCCAGCGGAACGCTGCAGAACGCAACACGATGTGGCATGCAGCTGATGACAGGAGGTCTCGCCATGTTCTTGAAGAGCCTGAAAGTGGGACACGTCGGAAAGCACCTTGCTCGCAAACGGCACGGTCGGCACGTTTCGGCAAGCATCTTCTCCACAACCGTCAGCATGGAGACCAGCACCTTCCTTGGTGTTTTGGGGAGGCTGCAACCCAACTGCCGTAAACTCCAGCCTTTTCCTAGACCTCGAAACGGCGGTGCCTTGGTCACTGCAACTGCTGTCCGATCGGTGTGCAGTTGCAGTGGGATGCTTCGCCGAGAGACTGCGGGTTGCAGAGGGGTGAACTTCTTTCGTTACGGAAGGCACGTCTCCATTGCCTTCGTCCACGGTGATGCCGTCGTCGATGCAAGCAACACTGTAGCCTGGAGGTGAGGCAGCAAATGTGGCGCTGGGCCTTGCGCCATTTCTAGAATTCTCTAAAAATGTAGTGCTCTTTTGTGCGGGTGCACTACTAGCCACAAATGTTGCACTTTTTTGTATGGGTGCATCACTGGCCAAGAACATCGCGCTCTTTCGTATGGATGCATCACCAGCCATCAACGTTGAATTCTTTTGTACGGGTGCATCACTAGCCGCGCCCTTTTGTACGAGGTCACCGTTGTACTCGCATGCCAACAAGCTTGCACCAACACACTGTGCACTGGGAATAGAGGTAGCACTAAGACCAGCTCCAGGCGAACAGGTGGTCACTCCTGTTGGTGGACAATTGCCTAGTGCTGTTCCCAACGTCCCCATCGATATTTTTTCAGTAGTGCCAAGGGGCTTCGAGACTGACTCAAGGTTAACCTTGGGGATGCCGGTGCTCATAGCTGCTGCAAGCAAACTTTTCTTTGAAGACGAATGGCCAGCAACAGCTTGGTCTTGTAGGGCATCGGCATTCTGTGGGATGGTCTTGTCGAGGTTTGCTCCGACTTCGCCGCTAACCGTTACATTCTGGCCTCGATCGCTCGCAAGACGCGAACGACTGGCGCTTCCCATCTGCTGCCTTGCTTTGGTCAGACTATTAGACCCACACGCACTGTTGTGCCGTGCATCTGCGTTTCCCTTGGCAACCCTTTCCGGTGAAAACACGTTGTCCAAGATTGTCAGCGAGCTGACGTATCCCGTAGGCATTTCCAGCAGAGCCGATACATTGGAGACGTTTAGAGTAGAGTCTGTCAAAGAGTTAAACGTCTCTGCCGCAGCCATAAGGTCCACCTTCGAAGTGTCATTTCGTTTTTTCAGAAATGGTGGCACTACTGTTGCTGTTCTTGTCGGGCCAACAACTGGTTCACGGCTTTGCTTGGCGACAGGGCTCGCTAAAAGCTGATAAGCAACGCTGTCTTTGCCCCTCAGGATGTCAACAGGTGACGCCCGAACGTGCTTCCTTGCGGAGTCCTTTGCCCTTGTGTTAGCACTTCCGTTCGAAGGCGTGGCTCTTGTGGGTGTTTGGGTTGATGTAAACCGTTCCACACTGCACATCTTGTCTGCCGGTTTGTCCTCTGGTGTGGCTTTCAGAAACGAAGGAGCGGTCATTTCACACGGAACCGGCAGATCTTGGGGCACCGCTTCACTCGAGTCATCCACAGATGCAGCAAAACCAGCCTTGAAACCGGTAGGTGTGTGCAAGAAGGGCAGGCTGTGAGAAAAATCTGCACCAATCTTGTCTCCGGCTGTTGCATTCAGCGAAATCGTGGACACATGCGCGCCTAACCTCCCCATGTGTTCCAAAGCACCATCAAGATCACCATCTCTGTCGGCTTTGAGATCACTGTGAGCTGCGACGCTCCTTTCCTCCGCTTGATGACGACTGTCTGCCTGGTTCACACTGTGCTCAGCAGTGACTTGACTCTTTTCTACGACTACTGGTGACGCATCTACTTGTTCATTTGGCTCAGTGCTTGGGTCAGCCGTGCACTCGACAACCGGACACCCCGTAGTGTTTGGGCAAGTAATATTCATTGCCATTGCACCAGTCAGAGTGCCATCTCCCAAGTGCAGAGTCATCTCATCTGGGTCATTGCACGGAAGAATACTGCAAGATGGCTCTTCCGATCCAAGAAAGTTGGCGCAGGTCATACTCATGACATCAGTCATGACGGTGCGAGTCTGCAGTGTCACCGCTGGCACACTAGTTGCAGTTCCAGTGTCCACA
Source organism: Rhipicephalus sanguineus (assembly GCF_013339695.2). Taxonomy (NCBI): domain Eukaryota; kingdom Metazoa; phylum Arthropoda; class Arachnida; order Ixodida; family Ixodidae; genus Rhipicephalus; species Rhipicephalus sanguineus. The sequence goes on along the minus strand of NC_051183.1, from coordinate 28,161,219 downwards.
GTCAGCCCTGCGGTCATGTCGAGACCAGTTACATTCATGGTGACTGCCCGATAATCCGTCGCCAACGAAGTTTCCATAGGCGAAAGACGCGTGCTGTCAGTCTCTATCACAGTATTCTCGGTGCCCTCCGATCCAAGAAAGTCTCGACAGGTCATACTCATGACGTCGGTCATGACTGTGCAATTCTTGAGTGTCACAGCTGGGACACCATTTTCAGTTCCAGTGTCCACGGCTGGCCCTGCGGTTATGTCGAGACCAGTTACATTCATGGTGACCGCCTCATAATCAGTCGCCAACGAAGTTTGCATAGGCGAAAGATATGCGTTGCCAGTCTCTCTCGCAGCATTTTGGGTGCCTTCGTGGCCCACGCCGAAACTAGTTTCACTGCACAAAGCAGGGACAGATGGGCCAGGTTGTGCAGTTAACATTCCAGTGGATTCTGCATCCCCTCCCACTGTCACGAACAAATCATTGCGGCGGTTCGATGTCACGAAGTCGACAACGTTGAATTGCCCAGCTGTGCTTGAAACGTTGGCAGTAGAACAAATGGTCTCTGCTGTACCAGTTTCTTTCATCGTACCACCCATGCCCACATTGCATTTGTCGGGAAGAGTAGTGTCCTGTGAAACCGGAACAGGCTGTGTAGAAAATGGTTCTGCAACGCATTTGGCATCCTTGCCCATTATCTCGGATGCATCATTGCGGCGGTTCAGTGCCACGAAGGCTGCAAGGTTGAATGGCTCGTCCTTCTTCGATGCCGCGATGGCTGGACTCGTGTCCGTGTCCACCGATTCTACGTCACCCGGCTCGCAGCCCAGTAGCACTGCCGCGTCGCGTTTGCGGTGAGACGTCAGAAAGGCGGCAATGTCGAACAGACCTGACGATCTTGCAATAGCGCAGCTGTCTTTTGCAGTCTCCCCACTGGGAACCCCACCGGGAACAGCACCAGTGTCCACCTCATCAGCAGCACCTGTCACGAAACTCGTTGAACCGACTGGGCAGGTCGTGTTCATTGTGTGCTGCAGTGGAACAGTCGTGTCACCACCAATTGTTGTCGCGTCCTGTGGCCCGACAGTCACGTCCATCCCGGCATCCAAAAAGATGCGCGTATGATGCAGGCTCGTGGCCGTTTGTTCAAGCACGGAGGTGCCGCCAACGCGAGTCATGTCCATGCTTTTGTCGGCAAATGTTGTCTTTAATGACTCAGAGACAGACCTGTCATGACCGGTGCATTCGATGGGAGTGGTTTCCATCGTCCTATTGCCGAGCATCATCTTTGCAAGTTCCGCAGAAGTCTGGCTGACGGCGCCGCCGCAAGTGATGTCCATGGTACCATGGCCAAGCGTCCCGTCCAAGCGAGGTTGGTAGCCGGATCTGTCGAAGGTATCAATGACGTTCCCATGCTGAGTGAACATGAGACAAGAGCGTGCTTCCTCCATTAAAGCAGACGTCCTTTTCGTCGGTGATGTGGCCTCGGCACTGCCGTTGCAGTCATCGACTGCTAGGTAGAAGCTCTGCTCGAGGGGAGTGTGGTCGTACTGCAGCAACTGCACTGCTTCGCCTACTGGGTCTTCGGCAGCGTTGCCCGTTAGAGTGTTGTTCCTGTCAGGACGAAAAGAAGTACAAACTAAAAAAGCAATGTCTTAAAGGGATCCTGAAGAGAAATATGAAGAAAAAAAAAATGCCAGGCTTGCGCGGGACACGCAGGACAGTCGCAGCGGCCTTTCTGAAGAGCAGACTTTCTACAGCCCATTCTGAACTCCAATGGGGAGACTATCGTGAATACAATGGCAAGGTGCCCACTGCACCATAAATTGCCATAATTTTGTAAAGTAGGAAAGTACCCACTATGCCATTATTCACCGTTCTGCAGGGCAGTAAAGTACCCACACGTCTGTAGGGCATTATGTGCACTTTGTTGATGCGCTGGTTGACGATTAAGAATAATAGCCCGGCCCTTTGTAATGGGTGGGAAGCTCTAAACCATCCACTCGTTACGCATTAAAAAAAAAAAAACAGATCGTTTCACCAAGGAGGAGTTTGCTTGTTGCCCAAAGGGGACCAAAAGATTGCACCCCATTCTAAAGAAATGAGAGATTCTCCTCTCGCAACTTACCCAGGCACAAACACCGAGCCAGCTTGCGATGTGTTTTCTGCAACAGAGAGCACAAGCAGCGTTAACACACCGATTAATTAAGACGTGCAAATATGCCTCATTAGAGCAAATGTCAAATTAATGTCCGGAACCTGGAGAGGTTCCCAGAATTTCTTTTAAGTGAATACACCTTGCAAACCCACCTACTACAATGCGTAAATTGTGATATCTTCTGAAACATAAGAAAGTAATTTAATTAGCAACTGTGCTAATTAGTCATGCCTTTAGATTTCTCGTGAACATAATGTTAACATTTTGCAGTAATTACAGTCAAGAAACAGAACTGTGCTAGTATCTTCCACAGGAAACTTACGGCCTTCCAAAGAATACCCAGTATGTTACGGTGCTTAAAAGTTGAAATTTATCTTGTTTACAAGTCTGAACTGCCACGCTCGTTAGAATATGCAGATCAAAGTATGGCACTAATTCTGCCAGTTAAAAATTTCCTTTAATGCAATTCTTTGAATCTTTTCACATAGTGGTACAGCACAGAAACACAATGAAGCAACCAAGTAGCGCGTTTACAAGTCTGCAAACAGTCTTTGCAGCAATATGGCATGAATCTGTGCAAGCAATGTATACCACTGAGTTTTTTTGGCACAACACCCTGAAAAAAAGGCTAGATGGAAAGTAACACTGACAGGACTTGTGCACAAAACATGTCAAACACGCTGGTCTTATGTAGCCTTGATAGGAGTCCATGATAAACAGAAGGTCATATCAAGTATGTATAATCTCTACGCTAACTAAAGTAGGTTAACCCTTTGAGACGCTATGTACACAATTGTACACCACTTGCTTTTGCTGTTCGTATAGACTACGGGAGAAGAACGAGCACTACACATTGGATGCATTGAACCTCCTACATAATAAATTTTTCATTTACCATCATTTTGCAGTGTACTGTTGCATACGATCACCTTGTGAAGGCACTACCATATTCAACGTGCCGCTTCTCGCAACCCACATCAAAAGTATAAATTTTCTTTTTTCAACATGGATGTTTACGCTATAGTTATGCGAAAGTTTACGCTATAGTTATGCTATTGGGCGTGAGGCCCACCACTGGAGACGCGGGCGCTGCAATCGCTGTGACGTGCACGGTTGGATCACGTGACCTCGCCTCGCTCTGGCGAAGGGAAGTGGACGGTTGAATGCGTTGTTTTTAACCACGATTTCGCTTTTGAACAGCGTTGTTTTGCTCTCACTCCTTATGTGTGGACCCCTAGAGGCTACACAATCCGGAAAAGTCCAGTAAACGTTATCGGCGGCATGGTACTTTTCTGCTCCGTGTCACAGTGCGCTACGCACACGAAGGGGCCAGGCGTGAGCTTTCACTTTTACCGCGACCGTGCTTTTCACGAGCCTGATGCCGCTGTCACCTGTCTTTCTTTTTTGTTATTTCAAGCCTGTGATGTTAAAATGGACACCGACCATGAATATTCACGGCAGCATTGTTCACAGAGAAAAATGAATGCGCAAACAGTCCGGTTATGTATGTTTTAAAATATGACGTAGGCAACGTGCGGACATGTGTGGAAAGTTGCCGTCATGACGATTAAGCATGTGCGCCGCTGCGTAGATTGTCAGAGATTCAAGGTAAAGCCGAGAAATTCAGTTATTTTCTCTTCCCGTTACCTTTGCCCTATCCCAATCTATTTCGTGGCCAGTTGCTTCTGAGTGTTCGGCCAGCGCTTCCGATGAAACCTTTCTTACGTCATACATGTGCTGCTTGAGTCTTTGCTGGAAGTTACCTGTCTCGCCGACCTAACTTCCACCACTGTTTGACCCCCCCCCCTTCCCGCCCTCGTGTTTATTTTAATTGTCCTCGTGTCTTTTCCCGACCACACAGGTCTCCGCGGACTTCAGCCCATGGGGTTCCTTGCTTATAGATTATTTTTGTAAAATGAGCCCATAGTCAGTGTCACTTGTTCTTCTCTGTGTTGCTTTACGCTACAGGCGAAAACGTGGCCAGCTTCAAAACTGAATCACCTTCTAGCAGCAGCCGCGAAGTGTCATACTGCTTATCAATGAAGCTTTATAAAATGCTGGACGCTGGTATTTTCACAGCAACATAATATTGCCATTTAGACCACGGTAAGTCATCAGACCACAGTGAGTCATCAGCATGGTCATTCAAGTGCGCAAGTAATACGGCCGGCTGGCACACGGTGCATTTGCTATCGCAATCGAGCCTGATCGGGACCGTATTTTTCGATCGCGATTGGCCTCTTTGTGCGAGCTGGATAACGGAGTCAATCTTCGAAAATTTTCATCCCGATGTGGCTTGGTGGCGATTGAAAATGTACCGTGTGACAACCTTAGAAAATACGCACAACGAAAGCAACAGATAGATATTAAAATCGTGCCGCAGACAAACTCATGTGAAATGTTATCTAGCTACAACCGCGGTATATCTTACACCGTGACTACAACACTGAATGAGGCGCGCGCGTACATATGGCTCTCATGAGTTTGTCTCCAATCGTATGAGAAAGGTTGCGGCTGCATGAATCTCTAAGCACGTTGGATTGCTTCCCACAAAGTGGAGAAACCGCTCTCGTCCTGCTTCATAGGGCTATGTGTACTAAACAGGAATGTAAATTTGCCCATGCTTGTAGTGTTAACCGCGGCCCGTTTTTATATGCAAACCTACAACGAATGAAGTTGCACGGTTGCCCGCATTTCTTGAAGCAAAAAATATATTTCTTTGCCGCAAGCACACGCTAAAGCCCATTCGGCGCAAAATGATTCGTTACCTTTTACAAAAGCAGCGTGCGCGGCCCCCGTGGTTGCTATATCGGTGGCCATAGCAGACGACGCCGGCAGTCAGGATGCTGTCTAAGGCATTATGAGGGCATAACATTTTTTCTGAGCACTTATTTAGCATTTCGTACAGTCAGTGATGAAGCCGCAGCAGTATTTTACTGATTTCTTTGAAGTGAAGTGCAAAAATAATAATAAAAAAGCAGACGCGAAAGCGGCTGCGGGCTGAGAGGGAGAGGGTTGGCGGAGCAATCCAACCTTGCACGTCACAGGGATGCCTCCGCATGGTGGCGCCACGGTATGTCCTCGCGCCCAGTAAGAACAGAGCAAGACTGGCTTCACAATAAATCAATAATTACAAAGTAATTAGGATTATTACTATAACACATGTAAGTTAATCTATTACATTATTTTTGCTGCAATACAATATTGCCATGCCCACTTGTTTTATCTTAAAGGGGCCCTTAATATAACCTTTCTTAGTTATATTGGAATAGTCTCATTATTGACGTATGACTCTTCGCGAGTCATATGCCGCAAAAATTTTTCGAATCCGTCAGGTCTAAGTGGTGTTACCAAATTATAGAGATCACGTTCCGCAGCTTTCTCCCTCAACTCAACGCCGCGATCACGCAGAAAGCTGCGCGGGGCGTGAAGGGAGGGAGGTCGGAGGTGCGAGGAGGCGCCGAAGAGTTACGTCGGCGCCGGCGGCATTTTTTTTCTTCATTTTTTTCTCTCTGGCGTCTCAGGCGCAACCACGTGGTCTGTGGCGCCACTTCCGGTCGGCTTGCGCGCTCGTCGTCGAGCGGAGGCCATCGCACCATGTATCGCGTGTGCTTGAAAACTGCGAGTCAGTTTGGTAATGTTGGGTGTGCACCTCGAACTGCCGCAGTGTTTTCATCGCTCTGCCAACCATGGACGCAAACCTGCGTGCGCGTTTGGAACGAATGACAGCTGAGATGGGTTTCGACCCACACTCCGATACACCGCCTCGTCACACTGCTCGCGCTTGAATAGTATTCAACACGGCAAAGCTGCGTGCACCCTTCTCCCAGTGGCGGTACTTCGATGCTGTTTGCTCTTCGAATGCGGGCGCACAGCGAGTGCGGGCTGACAACAAAGAACTAAAGACTAGAAGAAAGGATCGTGGGGCATCGGGCTGACGTGGACCCATCCCCCGGCTGTCTGCAGCTACTGTGAAAATGCGAGTCTGCTTGGTTGCTGTGTCGCAGTTTCTTGGGAACCTGAGACTACGGGGTGGACACGCCGAGGTACGGCTCGATGACATACTGAACGGACAGCGAACGGGACTCTCGCCATACAGCGAACACAGGTATCCTAAGCTAGCCGGCGCCAGCATTGTTATCGGAGAAATGCTGCACCGCTGCCTTGGTCGGTCGTCAGAACGTGCCGACGATGCAGTTTCCAGCTGACGAGCCAACACTTGAACGGCTGCCACTCTCAACGGCAACCGGCGATGGTCAAAAGCACAGAAATATTCACAATTTCGGCACTGCGCATGGTGAAGAAAACGCAACCACGCAACTACGAGCAGACGAGCTGTCGGTGAGACCGGAAGTGCTAATATTAATGTTTGTTCGGTGTTTTAACGGCATAACACAATATAAACATACATATTATCTACTTATTGAACTAAAAATTAACAACGAAGGTAATAATGAGGGTGTTATCGTGATTACAGTCAAATCTCGTTACAACGAACACCACATTAACGAACATTTCAAATTAACGAACTTTTAAGAAATCCCGTGCCGACTGCTTATAGTTTCAATGTAAAAATATTTCACTACTACGAACTTCAGATTAACGAACATTTCAGAATAACGATCGTTATTTAATTCCCGTGTAATCTTAACAACGCCTCAGTACTACGAACTTATATCCCGAAATGCGAGGATTCTTAGATTTCAGTGTATCGGTCATGGCAGTCGGAGCTGTAAGGTAGCAGACGACGCAGCGCGAAGAGCGGACGCCCTCCCGCTAAAACCTGAGATGGCACGGGAGGAGAAAGACGCGGGCGGAGAACTTTTTTTGTTTCCCTTCGTTGCGGAGGCGACAACGCATCAGGTTTTGTAAAGGCCCAACCGCATGCGTAGCACGCGACTTTCGAGCGAAGGCGACTGCGACAAACGGGCTCCGTCGCGCTGCTCGATTGAAAACTATTGCGCGCACGCAGGCAAATTACGAAAAAGAATTACAGAGTAGATGAATGACAACATGTCAAATTTATTAGTCTTGTTTGAGATAAAGATGCCATAAAAGCGTTTCGGGACTTCCTTTTTTCGCAATCCTATGTTTAACCGCGGCAGTGGTATCTGCTGTGATCCCATGGGGCGCCCGGAAGCGCGCGCTGCCTACGCTGCGTCGCACTTTGCAACTGCGTTATGTTGGGGTTAGTCCACGAGGCGCATTTCGACAACGTTTCCTCTTGCTGTCATAGAACGTTTAAGAAAAGCCGCAGCGCCACACGTCGTTGCTTCGCAGGGAGAAGGGCTACCTCACACGACGACGATATTGACATTGCAGCAAGCTACCCACCACTGCAGCAAGCTACCACCGAAACATCAAAACGAACCGTCGATCATAAATAACGACAAAATACGGCCGCTGCCTCGCTCTCCGCGTGAGATGGGGCTGTAAATAAGGTAGTCTATAACTTGCATTCCTTGAAGTACGCGCCGATTGGAAGCATCACGAGCAAATTGCAACCGAAGCAAGGGTCAGAGATGCTGCCATGTTGTTGGATATCGTCATGCTCACTTCCGGGCGACAAGCGATGTTTTCTGGCTTTCCAGAAACCTGGGATGCTATTGCGGAACGATTCTATTTCAGATTCCAATGCCTTTCGTGCTTTTCGCGCTTGGCCAGTGGTCAGAACGACGGTCCGTCCGCGTTATCAGCGCGATCAGCCAGCCGTGTGGAATCGGAAATAGCATCGTTTCGCGATTGCACCCCTGCGACAAGCGACGGCGATGGATGGCCCTCCGCGACAGCAAATCCTGTCGGCCGTCGCTCAAAACTCGCGTGCATGCAGTTGGGCCTTAAAGGATTGCAGCGATGACATGGACGACGATGTCACGGTAGCACCCGAAGATCGCGACGAGTCCGTGTCGGCCACAGATGCGTTGGACTACTTGAGCAAACTCCGCATATTCATAGAAAAAAGCGGAACAGCGACCGAAGCGGCGGATAAAAATGCGGACGGTCTAGAATCGTTCGTGACGCAGAGTTTGTGCTGCACCCGTCAAAAAACGATCACGGACTATTTCAAATAAACGTGCCTTGTCTGACGTTCACGTGTGCATTGTTGTGAGAAACGAGTTCAAGGACGTACCGTTGCAAAGGTAGGACGTTTGCGTTACTGAAATTCTATTGTTATGGTAAATTTTTGGGCTTTCACTATAACGACCTTTCAGATAACGAACATTTTTCCGCGGTCCCCTGAAGTTCGTTATACCGAGATTTCACTGTATAACATCAGCCAATGGTGGAACTGCCGACAATCGCGTTATATATTGCGGACTAATACATCATTTGTCGAGAAAAGAGGAAGCGATTTTCAGCTGACTTTGAGAATTTATTGTAAATTCCAGGCCGCTCGCTTCGCTATTATATTTGGCTTGCGTGTTCTCGGGAGCCTCGACTACCGATTGGCAGCGCTTTTTGACCCTGTTCAAAAAGTGTTGCAGGGCCCCTTTAATGTATTCGGGTTTGACCACCAAGGATGGTTATCAACGCTTGACGCTGTCCGCGCCGCAGTGTTCGAGAATCTTTGCAATTGTAGTAGATTGTTTTGTTAAGAATGCATGCAGGACGCGAATAGTCTAGATTATTCCAGAGCTTGTGCGACCACCAGTGATAAGACTGGAAAGTTCGATGCGTGATGTATAAAAGACTGCGTGTCCAGCCATGAGCAGTTGACCAACGGTCGATGCTCTGTTCGCTGCTATCAGTGTATTGCTGTAGTTTGACTTTCAGTTTCCCGGCCACAAGTTCGGCTAAATAAAGAGTTTCATCTTGAACGTGCTGACTGCTGCCTTCGTCGACGTCATGACCCCCTGAGAATATTGAGTGGCTTAAAATAACATTGTATCGATTTGATGCATTTACACACAGTTCTTCATAGGTGGCGTCTGAAAGGGTTAAAGGGACTGTCTACCGTCCTTCGTCGCTTTTCTGTTCTGCATCGCAATAGAAAGCGTACCGTCTGAAGTGTCCAACCTGGCTCAGCTTGACATAACGATAAGGAATTGTGTCAAATTGGCACAACTGTTTTACCCCCGAGAAACCGATAAGCAAGGAAAACGATTGAACATGAGGTTCAAGGCTTTTTTTTTTTTGCTCATCCGAGACATCTTTTTGCGTTAAGGGGGGACATGGCGCTTGAAAATTCTTAAAAATTTCTTTAGAGATTTCGATTAAACTTGGCCGAATATGTATATTTGTGGGCTGATTCAAATATGCGGTTATTTTTTTAGTATAATGTGCAGTTTTTAAAATACAAATAATTTCACATTCCTTTTGGGAAGCAAGATTTTTCCTTAACGGAGAGTTACTAAGTAAATCAGCATGTAACAATAATCTGGAATCAGAACTGTGTGAAGCACAACAAAAAATGATATTTTAAACCCATTTGAAAAAAAGTTATGGTATGTCAGACATTCGTGAGCGAAATCCCAGCTTGACATTGACTCACTCGCGAATGTTCAACATACCACAACGATTGTTCAAATGGGTTTAGAACATCGATTTTTGTTGTACTGCACACAGTTCTGATGGCGAATTATTGTGATAAGCCGATTTGCTCTGTAACTCTCTCAGTTTAGGAAAAATATCGCTCCTAAAAAGGACATAGAATATCTTGTATTTTAAGAACTATACACTACAGAAGAAAAATAAGTTCATATTTAAAATCGGCACACAGATATACATAAACTAGGTGACTTATCAAAATCAATCAAGAAATTTTTAAAAATTACGAGTAGTGTCTCCCTTAAAACAGATACACACAAGCTCGACCGGCTCTCAGTTTTTACGCAGTACGAATTCAGCTCAGCTTGCAACTTCCGACTATGATAAGGTGTGCTCAAAGACGGTCAGTTGACGCAACTGGCTGGTCACCAACAAAAGCTCTGCAAAAATCAACTCACCCCCAGCCGAGCAATGTTCATCGGACATTTCACACTTGAACAACCTGGAAAAACAAACACGAGCCGTTATTACAGGTTCATCACGGGACTGTGTGACGCACACAGCAACTCTCTCATGAGAGATCATTTAGAACTCTTTCTGTACTCCGATTAAGAGAGAAATGAGTTATTGCAACTGTTTTACAACTACGAGAATCATGGTTACTATGCAGTTACAGTAGAGCCTTGTTCATACGTTCTTGGGGGGAGAAAAAATGCAGGAAAAAAACCACGCTATCTGGTAAAACGTACAGTCCAAATTCACGAAAACATTGTGCAGTTTCGTTTGATAATATTGTGAATGTTGGCAATGGGATATTGTACGAAACAAGAAAATATCAACGACGTTCTAATGTACTGCATGACCACACCTTCAGCAACACTTATTGTATAGGCTGAACCACGATGTTGACCTCGCAATGCAACAGCTTTCAAGTCCGTATTAAAGGGACCCTGCAACACTTTTCCAAGTAACCACCGAATGGCTTCGTTAAAGGAGTTTATTGCCTCGCAAATCGACCGCCGGAAATTTTGAAAACATCAAGTACGAGCGGATTTACAGAGATCTGTCGCACGCTGCAATTGCTTTCTTCTCTCATCCCGACAAGCCGACTCGAAACTAAGCAGGGAGGGATGGCACGAGGGAAAGAAGATACGTCACGTGCACGGCATACCCTCGAGCACTTTTTCTGTGAACGCGCGGTTTACTTTCAGTGTGATCGCGAGCGTGATCACGAGCGTGCTCGCGGGCACGTGGCGGCCTCGGGCACTATGCAGCTCACAATGCTCAAATCAGCCAATGGCCGTGAATTTGGGTATATGGCATCATTTGTTAAAAGAAGAGGGAACGATTTCTAGCTGACCGAAAATTAGTTGTAAATTCCAGGCCGCACACTGCACTATAATGTTTGGCTCGCGCGTTCCAAGAAGCCTCAACTACTGATCGGCAGCATTTTACGACTATGTTAAAGAAGTGTTGCAGGGCCCCCTTTAAAACAGTTACTCCTGACCAAAGACTAAATATGAGAAATAAAATTACCCCATGTATTATAGCTCCAACTCGTGGACTGAAACACATTTAATTGTGCATCATTCGCATACGTTTGTCGTTCCAGTAAGCGACATACATTTTCGCTGAGAGCAACTGTGACATGCATAGCAAACAATTGACCATGGAAACATGCAGTGTTTTTCGTTCAGCAGTAATAATTTCACGATACCTGTTACACACTAATTGCACGATATTTTGCAACACATCAGGTATGAAACAATCGCACATCGAATTAAGTACATTTGGAGGCGTAATCTTTCATTAGATTTCATTTTTCATTCAATCTTTAATTGTTCAGCCGAAAATAAATTTGAGCCGTCTTTCCACCTTCATGCACAGCCAGTAATGCGTGAAACAAGAATCTTAGCACTCAACGTTGCCTAACTGAGCCATTAGCTTGTTCATGCTCAGATTTTGCACAAAGGTAACAATTTACAACGTATTCTGTCTAGCACCGAGTTTGAGCTAATTGTGGTTCTGTTCACTGGTGAAAGAATAGCAACAAGTGCGTACTGAATGGCTAGGATTAAGACAAATTTACACTCGATAGCCTTACCTAGGTGCTTTGCTGAAACAGAAACAAGACCATTCTCTTTCATCTGACAAACGCAAGAATAACATCAAATTTCACAGCAAGTAAACAACTGCGATTTGTTGCACGGTGTTCAGGCAATGTAGTCTGAAAACTACAGTGCGAGAGGCGGTAGTGCTCATGCAATTAGGCTCTGTAGCCTTTGCTTCATTGCCAAGAAAAGTTGCCCGCGACTACAGCAATTCACGGCATATGCTGCTTAACACAGGGTTCGAGCGAATTGTGCATATGTTCATAGGTGGCAGAATAGCAACAGTGCGTCCCGACTGGTTAGGATTAAGACAAATTTATACTCAATAGCGTTACCCGGGTGAATCGCTGAAATAGAGTTCTTTCATCTAACACGCCAGGTACAGAAATTGAGGACACCAGAATCATACATTAAGTTTCACAGCAAGCAATTGTTGGCAATTTACCACACGTTTAGGCAATGTAATCTGGGAACTACAGTGCGAGCGAGGCCTTGCGTAGGAACTTACTTTATCTGGTGGGTGTCGGAGAAACTGACGCGCTTGGAGAGTCGGCGCCGCTCGGTGAGATCTTCGGTCTGCAATGTTTGGAAAGAGCATCGTTTTGCATTGGGTAAATATGAAGATGGTCAGTTTTTCACGAGCAACTGTTGCCTGTGAGCGCAACGTCACACACAGATGGCAGAAGTTTACAGGCCACATAAGCTTGAGGAAAGGTTAAAGTGCTACAGTCTAAGTTTGTAACGAAGCAGCACAAGAATACCTTTCTTACACTCAATATTACGCTGCACGGTAACTGCAACAAAAATATTCATATGCACTTCACTTGATATAACGAATGGTCAAACATTTGTTCACAACACCAGAGTTGTACAGTACCTGGATTTCCTACCTGCGCTATCTAATACTATATTACTTGAAAGTGTGATAGGTAAAGGCGCGACCTGCCCCACGCAACGACACCTTGTGCAAGATGCTCGTGTTAGTGATTGTAATGTTTATACTCACTGCATTTTCGACGCTTTCGAGGATTGGCCTGACAGGCTTCAGAATCTGTCAAAAACAAGTAAAACAGAAAGCATGAACAATATGCAGTGAAGGAAAAATACAGGAGCCTTTGCCCTATCGGTACAATAGGCGCACAATAAAAGATCAGATTGCCATACCAGAAATGACCGATAAGCCAACGATTGAGAGAGATCATCAATTATTGGAAAACGGCGCATACAAATACGCATGAGACTGGTGCACCTTTGACTGGCGCCGCATTTGTTGCAATTTGGTGCACTTTGGCGCAAACAAACAAATCCCCCCCCCCCCCCCCCCCGCCAATTTCACAAATCCGCCTTTTTCAATTGCCGGAACGAAAGCCTCCAAGATCAAGAGGTGTTTCGCGACTTTTCCCCTAGGGGAAGGGCGCATGCGCCGTGACACCGTGAAAAAAGGCAGATTGGCGCACGAAACGGCGAGCACGGGCGCCCCACCCTTGAACCATTCGTATACATATGCTTGCAAATTATAAGATGCCACAATGGCATTTATTCTCTACGCCTTCCTGAATGCACAGTTCGTTTAGCTGCTAGCCCACCCCGAAAAAACAGGAAACCTACACCCTCGCAAACGCTACTGCACGGAACTTCACGTGCAGTGTACATATTCCAGCAGTAGAGTCAATACACAGCGACAGCATACGAACCGCACGGATTTGGTGCACAATGCAAACAGACCGAGAAGAAGAAAAAATGGATACACAGTCACACGACATTCACTAAACTACTGCGGCAAAGTATCAGTAGCTCACCGAAGAGCGCCGTGGTAGCCTCGGCGCGGCGCCATCGCTGAAAGAAACGAAACCAGTACAGATTAAACAAAGGTACGCGACTCTCCGGCCCTAGCCTTTAACCGAGTAACTAACAGAAGCTTTTCCGAGTAGTTTAGTGCACTGTATAACTAAACTAGTTTGGAAAAGGTGGAAACGCGCGCTTACGGTTCGGTGTTCTCGTCGCCAGCACGGTCAGCCATCGCCGTTCACTCGTCAAAACGCATCCGCAGTTCGCTCTGGAGACGCGAGTAAGCCGCGTAGAATTAGTTAACGTGTCGAGAACGGAGCACCAAGCACGTTCAGTGGTACGGACGACCAGCCAAAACATGTAGTACGACTCTCACTGTCCGTTGCAACAGCGCGAGCGCCTCTTTTTTGAAAGCGCCAACGCCATCTTGTTGTGTCACGTGACCTGACGCGCGCACTACTTCTCGCTACGGGCGTTTGGTGACGCTGTCACTTTAACAAAAAAAAATGTACATATAGATAGCCTTTGATTGATAATACTCAATATTGGGCAAGTTGGGATCTTAATAATGCCAAAAATGAAATTGTTTGAGGTTCGCAGCTGGGAATAGGAGAAATGTGTTGTCTACTATTCGTCGTTTTTAGGGACCACCAACTCTATGGGGACCACACACCAAGGAGGTTTAAATAAAACTTGCTGGAGTGGAGGCCGCCTATACTTACCAATGGGCCGCAGTGAAGCCGCGCCGTGCGCGCGGCGGCCATCTTGCCATAGGCAAGAGACGGGTCTTTCCGCCGTGGTTTTTAATGGTTATGGCGAACATTAAGGGAGAAGTTGTCAAGATTAAGAAGCGAAATCGCAGATAAGAATGTGGTCAGTTTTATTCTCTTTCTTTTGACGTTTTCCTTGCAAGCACGCACACCGAAGGGCCTCTATCACTGTTTTTTTTTTTTAATAATTATCCTCGTAAGAGCAGACCTCACTTCTCGGCACTCATTTTCCTGTTTATTTTGTTCGTCATGTGACGGAGTCTTATGCATATATGGAGTTCGGCCACTTTCTTTGGGCGGAATATAAATGTGGGTCCAAAGAACCACACTCGATATGCTCATCCAGAAGGATATATATTCTTCAAAGCTTGAAAGCCATCTCTTTTCTCAAGACAAGCTCAAAATATCCAAAACGAATAGTTTTGCCTTTGCATGGACGTGCTTCAAATATGGGCATTCAGCTTGCAGTCGACACTATTTCAATAGATACAGCTTTTTCGATACTATTTCGTAGGCTCGGCTCTCTCTTACCCTGTCAATGAATCAATTAAAAACGCCCAAGTGGCATAAGTCATAAGTTTAAGCCGTCTGTCATCATGTATATTCCAGTCCCAACGTCCGCATATCTAACCGTTTAGTCGCCCACAATCTCAACATGTTTTCTCATTTGTCATCAACAATCAAAGTACAGTAGAGTTTTTCTGCGGCATTGGGCTAGCCTTTTCGAGACAGTGACTCATCTGTGAAGACAGCATTTCCTTTGATGGAATTCTGTATACCGTTTTCGTATAGAGCGCTCTGATGACAGTGCGCGATTAAACTTCGTGCGTACATACTCATAAGCTGATGGAGAATAGAAGTGCAGCGTTAACGCAAACGCCCGCAGCTCGGATAGAATACGTGCCTTTCTGGTACGTCTTTTCGTGCCCTAGGGGTTACTGTATGTATGGGGGAAGGCTGCAGTGAACATCACCCTGCCCTACTCAGACATGAGCTTTTGATCCTTGATCTCCTTTATTATCGCTTGAGGATCGAGCCTCGCTCTTTTTGGTTAGTGTGCAATTTTTCTGCTGCAGAATTTTCATCTTGAGCTGTTTTATCTCTTCTTGGAAAAGATGAAGCATTTCTTCGTAATGCTGTCGTATAGGTGATGCAACTGTCACATCTTCAACAACTTTTTTCAATTTGAACGCATCTAACGACCCGACCTAAAAGCCACCAAAACATGCCCGCGTTGCCAGACCCCTTTTTGGTGCTGTCCTAGGAAATTCCAAGCGAGATGTACCTAGCCTAGTCCCGTGGTTCTACGTGCGTGTGAGACGTTGATCATGCGATTTAACCATGGAAATGCTGGTGGCTTGATTTAATGGACGCACGAATAAAAGTGCATACTTGTGCTTTCTTTGAGAAGGGCCACTTTTTGACTAAGGGGCACGCGTTCGCCCGGCGGGGGAATCAGTTTTGTTTCAGCTCAATGAGATCACTGCGCAGGCATAGCCGCACAGTGCATTAGGTTACGAAGCTGGTCCTTTTTGGACGACGAAGTTTGAGACATGATCGGAACTTGTCTCGTGGTTCCAGAAAAGCCAGCTTTTCCCAAAAGGTGCCTTAGAAAAACGTGTAATCAGCTCCAATATTCCGCGATATAGTCACCGAATATCAATATTATTGCTTATTTTAAACAAATGCTTGTGCGATCGAGCCACCACGCGAACGAGCGTCATGCCGAAGCCGCCTCTACTTAGGGCACAGTATGTGGTACTAGGTATTGCTAGGCGCAGCGATCAGATTGCTTACTTTCTCGTCAGATCAGTCTGATAACAACCTGGCGATACTCTTTCCGGCAAATAATTGCAGCACAGGTAGCAAGCTTCACAGCGTGGCATTAGTTTTCGTCGCATTACACCTCTGTGTAGCGGTAAAACTTACAAAGCAATTCCTTATTGTGGAGCGCAAAGAAATCTGTGCGCGCACGCCGCCCCATTTTGACTCGTACCCTGCTTGTTTACGCCATGCTTGCACTGCCCCTTGGATTCAATGCACTATATTTACATTATATATACGTGCTACAAGATGACAGATTCACTATAGTCAGCTTTATGGCATTGCAGTTGTGTTATGCCACAAAGAATGTACTGTGCATCGGTGATTCGTTGTGCAGCGAAGCCCACCAGCAGGGAAATCGTAACTGCCACATAAGTTACCTGATGCTTCGTCTTCTTTAATTACAAAAAAAAAGGCGCCCACGCAGTCTCCAGTCACCGTACGAGCACCCAAACGTCTAATAAATGCGCAGTGATAGCAAAGGTTTCTTCAATTCTTCTACCCGCCAGGCAAACGAATTAGCAGCAACCTTCTACATTAGAGAACAGACCAAGCCACTTTTGGAATAGCTTGGAATAGCGTCATGGAGAAACTTAATTATGCCAACAGAAATTATTACAAGATACCAATGAATCACGTGGCCTGAATTCAGCGTGATCGCATAGTGTCAACTTGCTGCAAAATTGCGACGAGGCGCCGCTACGGATGTCTACTTCAAACGCCAGCTGCTACATTTCAGGTCAAATAATAAATGCGCAGATGATGGATTTATTAGCGCTGCTGATAGTCTTAAGAATCTGTATAAATTCAAGCGAACACACGCGAGGTAACATAAAGCAGGGCATACACAGATTTTAACGCAACGCACACTCTCGAGTGCCTCAGTTTCACCTCACTTGACGACCGTCGGGTCGGATCGGTCGAAGGGGATCGCGAAATAATTCGATATATCCATTATTACAATGGAAAATACGCCTGTAAGCTTTCATATTAACACGTCTCGGACAGTCTCATGCGATGACTGATTCCTTTAAGTTGCTTCTAAGCCGTAAATGTTTTATCAACCACTTTGCGGCAGCGAACCCTTCTCGCCACGAAGGGCTAGAGCTTCACAGCGTGGCGTTTAGTTTTCTTCGCATAAGGCCACTGTGCAGCGGTGAAGCTTAACAAGGCAAATCCCTCATTCTGGAGCGCACTGAATTATACCAGGCGCTTACATCGGAAACCACTGATACCTTGAAGAGTGAACTTGTTGGCTAGTTGGTTCAACATAACTTAAGGGAGCAGCGCGAAAGACAGGGACAGAAAAGGCACACACACACCCACACGTAGCGCAGTATGTGTGTGGCTGTATGCGTGCCTTTTCTGTCCCTGTCGTTCGCGCTTCATCCAAACTGACCTGTCAGCAGAGTCGATGTCTTAGCAATCTCAGTCACTTCTAAGCGAACACTCGCGAGGTAACACAAAAGCATGACACGATACACAAGATCTTTAAAGAGACACGCCATCAAGTGCCTCTAACTTCAAGTTTCAAACTCGGCCTCTCGTTGCTCTCGTCGTCTGCTCTCGCCAACTTGACTAGGGAATTTCTGAGTACACCACGGCTACCACGGCGCTAGCATGGCGCTAGTTTTGCTCGGCGGCACAAGGTAGCCAACATGAAACGTACATGCTTACACCGCTACAATTGGGCGATGTTTAGGTGCTTTTAGTCTCGTGGCCTCGGTTAGGGCTTTATTTGCAGTTGGAAAAGAGCACTGCACAGTTCAGAACTGCTGGTTTTACTCGCTGCACTGCATAAAGCAAATACAAATATAACAAAAAATGCACGAATGTAAGAAAAAACAGGGCCATGTATATTGCCCAAATGACGTTGCTTTAATAACCCTCGTAGTTGCGAGCTACCCTTTTACAACACGAACAGGGAAACCGATAACGAAATCTCGCCTATTTATATAATTTCAGTGCGAATAGCAAGCGGTGCGTTATTTCCTATTCGCGCCCGCATCAGTGGTATCAACAAGGACAAGAATGTGTACGCTGGGTTTTGCAAGTGTTTTACAAATGCGTCAAGCACAGCTAGTCGGACAACTCCCAGGTCGCAGGTCGAAACAATTGGCGAGAAGTGCCTCTAACATATGCGATCGCCGTCTTTTGACTTCCCACACTTCCCGTCAAACAGCCTGCCCCGACGTGCTTCGAAAATTTGAGTCCTTACGAAACCGGTTAGGAAAAAAGAATGACCTCAGATGTAAAAATAGAGACAGATTGCGGGCTGTCAGCATGTGTTCCGGCATATAGAGAAGTTTTCATCGAGCTCGAAATGTTCTGCTTACAACTAAAACTTCATCCCAGAGTACCTTTTCGCTCGATTTATACAGCAGTACGCAACGCACAATGTACCCAACAACGTCCGGACGCCACCACGCCAGCTAGCAGCTGGAACATCCATGCGGCCGCAGCAGCATGCGTTGCGGAAGGCGCGCTTTCTGCCTATGGCAAGATGGCGGCACGCGGCTTCAGCTGAGGGGCCTCCTTCCACTCCAGCAAATTTTATTTTAACCTCCTTGCTTGATACCGCACGCATGCGATGGGAGCCATATGTATGCATATGCGACATATACCGCTTGAGGATGGCCTAGAACAACTACATTGTTCTGATGAGGAAATAAGCAATCTGCATCGCTGCGCCTCCTAGTACACACATGATGTGCTTCAAGTAGGGAGGCCAGCTTCGGCGTGACGCTCGTTCGCGTGGTGGCTCGATCGCCGCAGCATTTGTTTAAAACAAGATAAATATTGATCATTCGGTGACTATTACGGAATATTGGAGCTAAACGTTTTTCCAAGGTACCTTTTTGGAAAAGCTGGCTTTTCTGAAACTACAAAACAAGGCCCAAACAGCAGCTCATATGAAAATATTCGCAATGCTCATAGACTGTCACGCCGCCAAGCGGAATTCAGGAGCGTCCTCTCGAGGAGGGTTAGTAGACGATAAAATGGCAGCACTATGCAGTCTCTCATTGTTTGGCTGTGCTGCTAACCTCAGTGTTAACGCATTGGCAAGGAAGGTACACTACGACTTTGCTCGTTCCCTGCATCAGTGAACAAACCGGGCCCTCCGTGACATGAGAAATCTGATTCGTTCTTGCGAGACGCGAAGTTTTCGTGAAAATACGTGGCAACTCGCGCTTTCAATGCTAGCCCACAGCGTACGCATACTATCAGCTTCGCGAGGCTTTCCGTAGCCACGTAGGTTAGTTAAAATTATCGTCTGACATATTCCTTGAATCTCACCCTGTTTTACTTGCATATAGCATTGGTCAGTGTTTCTTGTAGAGCATGAATCCAACTAGAACAAATAAAGTAACAGCGCGAATGAAACAAGGACGACAAAGGAACGAAGACACGGGACAAGCGCTGACTGCCAACTGAAATGTTTATTTCAAGAAAAACCAGCCTTTTATACATTCTCATATGACACATGCGCACTACAACACTCGCTAATCACACTCTCAATCTTTCTTTTAAGAAGTTTATTTCTCTCTCCGAGAGTAGAAGATGGGGCGAACTGATACACTTATCACCTTCGTTATGGATCCAAAAGGCCTCTAAATTTCCCTTTCCTTCTTAGATTTGCCCATTTCCTATAAATTTCGTTTTTCAAACATGGGAACACATGCGCACTTCTTACAATGAGTCAACTAAATGACTGCCATATCCATTTTTACATTATTGCAATGCTGACGCGCGCGATCGTTGAAACATTGTCCAGTCTGACCTATATAAACTTTTCCACAACTCCTGGGAATCAGATAAACCACATCACTCGTGCACTCACTGAAGCGGGTTCTGTGTTTAGTGGAGCATGCGGGAGGCTTGTTTCTTGGTTTCATGCGTGCACATATCGAGGAAGCTTGCAAGGCGCACTGAAACGCAAGTTAACATTGTGCCTATTGATACTTTCTTAAGATTGTGTGACAACTTTGTGCAAGTA
>NC_051183.1:28101912-28140995 GCF_013339695.2 Rhipicephalus sanguineus | reverse complement strand
AGAAGAAAGGATCGTGGGCATCGGCTGACGTGGACCCATCCCCCGGCTGTCTGCAGCTACTGTGAAAATGCGAGTCTGCTTGGTTGCTGTGTCGCAGTTTCTTGGGAACCTGAGACTACGGGGTGGACACGCCGAGGTACGGCTCGATGACATACTGAACGGACAGCGAACGGGACTCTCGCCATACAGCGAACACAGGTATCCTAAGCTAGCCGGCGCCAGCATTGTTATCGGAGAAATGCTGCACCGCTGCCTTGGTCGGTCGTCAGAACGTGCCGACGATGCAGTTTCCAGCTGACGAGCCAAACACTTGAACGGCTGCCACTCTCAACGGCAACCGGCCGATGGTCAAAAGCACAGAAATATTCACAATTTCGGCACTGCGCATGGTGAAGAAAACGCAACCCGCAACTACGAGCAGACGAGCTGTCGGTGAGACCGGAAGTGCTAATATTAATGTTGTTCGGTGTTTTAACGGCATAACACAATATAAACATACATATTATCTACTTATTGAACTAAAAATTAACAACGAAGGTAATAATGAGGGGTTTATCGTGATTACAGTCAAATCTCGTTACAACGAACACCACATTAACGAACATTTCAAATTAACGAACTTTTAAGAAATCCCGTGCCGACTGCTTATAGTTTCAATGTAAAAATATTTCACTACTACGAACTTCAGATTAACGAACATTTCAGAATAACGATCGTTATTTAATTCCCGTGTAATCTTAACAACGCCTCAGTACTACGAACTTATATCCCGAAATGCGAGGATTCTTAGATTTCAGTGTATCGGTCATGGCAGTCGGAGCTGTAAGGTAGCAGACGACGCAGCGCGAAGAGCGGACGCCCCTCCCGCTAAAACCTGAGATGGCACGGGAGGAGAAAGACGCGGGCGGAGAACTTTTTTTGTTTCCCTTCGTTGCGGAGGCGACAACGCATCAGGTTTTGTAAAGGCCCAACCGCATGCGTAGCACGCGACTTTCGAGCGAAGGCGACTGCGACAAACGGGCTCCGTCGCGCTGCTCGATTGAAAACTATTGCGCGCACGCAGGCAAATTACGAAAAAGAATTACAGAGTAGATGAATGACAACATGTCAAATTTATTAGTCTTGTTTGAGATAAAGATGCCATAAAAGCGTTTCGGGACTTCCTTTTTTCGCAATCCTATGTTTAACCGCGGCAGTGGTATCTGCTGTGATCCCATGGGGCGCCCGGAAGCGCGCGCTGCCTACGCTGCGTCGCACTTTGCAAACTGCGTTATGTTGGGGTTAGTCCACGAGGCGCATTTCGACAACGTTTCCTCTTGCTGTCATAGAACGTTTAAGAAAAGCCGCAGCGCCACACGTCGTTGCTTCGCAGGGAGAAGGGCTACCTCACACGACGACGATATTGACATTGCAGCAAGCTACCACCACTGCAGCAAGCTACCACCGAAACATCAAAACGAACCGTCGATCATAAATAACGACAAAATACGGCCGCTGCCTCGCTCTCCGCGTGAGATGGGGCTGTAAATAAGGTAGTCTATAACTTGCATTCCTTGAAGTACGCGCCGATTGGAAGCATCACGAGCAAATTGCAACCGAAGCAAGGGTCAGAGATGCTGCCATGTTGTTGGATATCGTCATGCTCACTTCCGGGCGACAAGCGATGTTTTCTGGCTTTCCAGAAACCTGGGATGCTATTGCGGAACGATTCTATTTCAGATTCCAATGCCTTTCGTGCTTTTCGCGCTTGGCAGTGGTCAGAACGACGGTCCGTCCGCGTTATCAGCGCGATCAGCCAGCCGTGTGGAATCGGAAATAGCATCGTTTCGCGATTGCACCCCTGCGACAAGCGACGGCGATGGATGGCCCTCCGCGACAGCAAATCCTGTCGGCCGTCGCTCAAAACTCGCGTGCATGCAGTTGGGCCTTAAAGGATTGCAGCGATGACATGGACGACGATGTCACGGTAGCACCCGAAGATCGCGACGAGTCCGTGTCGGCCACAGATGCGTTGGACTACTTGAGGCAAACTCCGCATATTCATAGAAAAAAGCGGAACAGCGACCGAAGCGGCGGATAAAAATGCGGACGGTCTAGAATCGTTCGTGACGCAGAGTTTGTGCTGCACCCGTCAAAAAAACGATCACGGACTATTTCAAATAAACGTGCCTTGTCTGACGTTCACGTGTGCATTGTTGTGAGAAACGAGTTCAAGGACGTACCGTTGCAAAGGTAGGACGTTTGCGTTACTGAAATTCTATTGTTATGGTAAATTTTTGGGCTTTCACTATAACGACCTTTCAGAATAACGAACATTTTTCCGCGGTCCCCTGAAGTTCGTTATACCGAGATTTCACTGTATAACATCAGCCAATGGTGGAACTGCCGACAATCGCGTTATATATTGCGGACTAATACATCATTTGTCGAGAGAAGAGAAAGCGATTTTCAGCTGACTTTGAGAATTTATTGTAAATTCCAGGCCGCTCGCTTCGCTATTATATTTGGCTTGCGTGTTCTTGGGAGCCTCGACTACCGATTGGCAGCGCTTTTTGACCCTGCTCAAAAAGTGTTGCAGGGCCCCTTTAATGTATTCGGGTTTGACCACCAAGGACGGTTATCAACGCTTGATGCTGTCCGCGCCGCAGTGTTCGAGAATCTTTGCAATTGTAGTAGATTGTTTTGTTAAGAATGCACGCAGGACGCGAATAGTGTAGATTATTCCAGAGCTTGCGCGACCACCAGTGATAAGACTGGAAAGTTCGATGCGTGATGTATAAAAGACTGCGTGTCCAGCCATGAGCAGTTGACCAACGGTCGACGCTCTGTTTGCCGCTATCAGTGTATTGCTGTAGTTTGACTTTCAGTTTCCCGGCCACAAGTTCGGCCAAATAAAGAGTTTCATCTTGAACGTGCTGACTGCTGCCTTCGTCGACGTCATGACCCCCTGACAATATTGAGTGGCTTAAAATAACATTGTATCGATTTGATGCATTTACACACAGTTCTTCATAGGTGGCGTCTGAAAGGGTTAAGGGACTGTCTACCGTCCTTCGTCGCTTTTCTGTTTTGCATCGCAATAGAAAGCGTACCGTCTGAAGTGTCCAACCTGGCTCAGCTTGACATAACGATAAGGAATTGTGTCAAATTGGCACAACTGTTTTACCCCCTGAGAAACCGATAAGCAAGGAAAACGATTGAACATGAGGTTCAAGGCTTTTTTTTTTTGCTCATCCGAGACATTTTTTCGCGTTAGGGGGGGACATGGCGCTGGAAAATTTTTAAAAATTTCTTTAGAGATTTCGATTAAACTTGGCCGAATATGTATATTTGTGGGCTGATTCAAATATGCGGTTATTTTTTTAGTATAATGTGCAATTTTTAAAATACAAAATATTTCACATTCCTTTTGGGAAGCAAGATTTTTCCTTAACGGAGAGTTACTAAGTAAATCAGCATGTAACAATAATCTGGAATCAGAACTGTGTGAAGCACAACAAAAAAGGATATTTTAAACCCATTTGAAAAAAAGTTATGGTATGTCAGACATTCGTGAGCTGAAATCCCAGCTTGACATTGACTCACTCGCGAATGTTCAACATACCACAACTATTGTTCAAATGGGTTTAGAACATCGATTTTTGTTGTACTGCACACAGTTCTGATGGCGAATTATTGTGATAAGCCGATTTGCTCTGTAACTCTCTCAGTTTAGGAAAAATATCGCTCCTAAAAAGCACATAGAATATCTTGTATTTTAAGAACTATACACTACAGAAGAAAAATAAGTTCATATTTGAAATCGGCACACAGATATACATAAACTAGGTGACTTATCAAAATCAATCAAGAAATTTTTAAAAATTACGAGCAGTGTCTCCCTTAAAACAGATACACACAAACTCGACCGGCTCTCAGTTTTTATGCAGTACGAATTCAGCTCAGCTTGCAACTTCCGACTATGCTAAGGTGTGCTCAAAGACGGTCAGTTGACGCAACTGCCTGGTCACCAACAAAAGCTCTGCAAAAATCAACTCACCCCCAGCCGAGCAATGTTCATCTGAGATTTCACACTTGAACAACCTGGAAAAACAAACACGAGCCGTTATTGCAGGTTCATCACGGGACTGTGCGACGCACACAGCAGCTCTCATGAGAGACCATTTAGAACTCTTTCTGTACTCTGATTAAGAGAGAAATGCGCTATTGCAACTGTTTTACAACTACGAGAATCATGGTTACTATGCAGTTACAGTAGAGCCTTGTTCATACGTTCTTGGGGGGAGAAAAAATGCAGGAAAAAAACCACGCTATCTGGTAAAACGTACAGTCCAAATTCACGAAAACATTGCGCAGTTTCGTTTGATAATATTGTGAATGTTGGCAATGGGATATTGTACGAAACAAGAAAATATCAACGACGTTCTAATGTACTGCATGACCACACCTTCAGCAACACTTATTGTATAGGCTGAACCACGATGTTGACCTCGCAATGCAACAGCTTTCAAGTCCGTATTAAAGGGACCCTGCAACACTTTTCCAAGTAACCACCGAATGGCTTCGTTAAAGGAGTTTATTGCCTCGCAAATCGACCGCCGGAAATTTTGAAAACATCAAGTACGAGCGGATTTACAGAGATCTCTCGCACGCTGCAATTGCTTTCTTCTGTCATCCCGACGAGCCGACTCGAAACTAAGCAGGGAGGGATGGCACGAGGGAAAGAAGATACGTCACGTGCACGGCATGCCCTCGAGCACTTTTTCCGTGAATGCGCGGTTTACTTTCAGTGTGATCGCGAGCGTGCTCGCGGGCACGTGGCGGCCTCAGGCACTATGCAGCTCACGATGCTCAAATCAGCCAATGGCCGTGAATTTGGGTATAAGGCATCATTTGTTGAAAGAAGAGGGAACGATTTCTAGCTGACAGAAAATTAATTGTAAATTCCAGGCCACACACTACGCTATAATGTTTGGCTCGCGTGTTCTCAGAAGCCTCAACTACTGATCGGCAGCAATTTATGACCATGTTGAAGTGTTGCAGGGCCCCTTTAAAACAGTTACTTCTGACCAGAGACTAAATATGAGAAATAAAATTACCCCATGTATTATAGCTCCAACTCGTGGACTGAAATGCATTTAATTGTGCATCATTCGCATACGTTTGTCATTCCAATAAGCGACATACATTTTCGCCGAGAGCAACTGTGACATGCATAGCAGACAATTGACCATGGAAACATGCCGTGTTTTTCGTTCAGCAGTAATAGTTTCACGATGCCTGTTACACACTAATTGCACGATATTTTGCAACATATCAGGTATGAAACAATCGCACATCGAATTAAGCACATTTGCAGGCGTAATCTTTCATTAGATTTCATTTTTCATTCACTCTTTAATTGTTCAGCCGAAAATAAATTTGAGCCGTCTTTCCACCTTCATGCACAGCCAATAATGCGTGACACAAGAATCGTAGCACTCAACATTGCCTAAAAAAGGGGAGATATGAAAACGACTTCTAACTGAGCCATTAGCTTGTTCATGCTCAGATTCTGCACAAAGGTAACAATTCACAACGTATTCTGTCTAGCACCGAGTTTGAGCTAATTGTGGTTCTGTTCACAGGTGAAAGAATAGCAACAGTGCGTACTGAATGGCTAGGATTAAGACAAATTTACACTCGATAGCCTTACCTAGGTGCTTTGCTGAAACAGAAACAAGACCATTCTCTTTCATCTGACAAACGCAAGAATAACATCAAATTTCACAGCAAGTAAACAACCGCGATTTGTTGCACGGTGTTCAGGCAATGTAGTCTGAAAACTACAGTGCAAGAGGCGGTAGTGCTCACGCAATTCGGCTCTGTAGCCTTTGCTTCATTGCCAAGAAAAGTTGCCCGCGACTACAGCAATTCACGGCATATGCTGCTTAACACAGGGTTCGAGCGAATTGTGCATATGTTCACAGGTGGCAGAATAGCAACAGTGCGTCCCGACTGGTTAGGATTAAGACAAATTTATAGTCGATAGCGTTACCAGGGTGAATCGCTGAAATAGACTTCTTTCATCTAACACGCCAGGTACAGAAATTGAGAACACCAGAATTATACATTAAGTTTCACAGCAAGCAATCATCTGCAATTGCCGGCAATTTACCACACGTTTAGGCAATGTAATCCGGGAACTACAGTGCGAGTGAGGCCTTGCGTAGGAACTTACTTTATCTGGTGGGTGTCGGAGAAACTGACGCGCTTGGAGAGTCTGCGCCGCTCGGTGAGATCTTCGGTCTGCAATGTTTAGAAAGAGCATCGTTTTGCATTGGGTAAATATCAAGATGGTAGATTTTTCAGGATCAATTATCGGCTGTGAGCGCAACGTCACACACAGATGGCAGAAGAAGTTTACAGGCCACATAAGCCGAGGAAAAATTAAACTGCTACAGTCTAAGCTTGTAACGAAGCAGCACAAGAATACTTTTCTTACACTCAATATTACGCTGCAAGGTAACTGCAGCGAAAATATTCATATACACTTCACTTGATATAACGAATGGTCAAACATTTGTTCACAACACCAGAGTTGTACTGTACTTGGATTTCCTACCTGCGCTATCTAGTACTATATTACTTGAAAGTGTGATAGGTAAAGGCGCGACCTGCCCCATGCGACGACACTTTGTGCAAGATGCTCATGTTAGTGATTGTAATGTTTATACTCACTGCATTTTCGACGCTTTCGAGGACTGGCCTGACAGGCTTCAGAATCTGTCAAAAACAAGTAAAACAGAAAGCATGAACAATATGCAGTGAAGGAAAAATACAGGAGCCTTTGCCCTATCGGTACAATGGGCGCACAATAAAAGATCAGAGTGCCATACCAGAAATGACCGATAAGCCAACGATTGAGAGAGATCATCAATTATTGGAAAACGGCGCATACAAATACGCATGAGACTGGTGCACCTTTGACTGGCGCCGCATTTGGTGCAATTTGGTGCACTTTGGCGCAAACAAACAAATCCCCCCCCCCCCCGCCAATTTCACAAATCCGCCTTTTTCAATTGCCGGAACGAAAGCCTCCAAGATCAAGAGGTGTTTCGCGACTTTTCCCCTAGGGGAAGGGCGCATGCGCCGTGACACCGTGAAAAAAGGCAGATTGGCGCACGAAACGGCGAGCACAGGGCGCCCCACCCTTGAACCATTCGTATACATATGCTTGCAAATTATAAGATGCCACAATGGCATTTATTCTCTACGCCTTCCTGAATGCACAGTTCGTTTAGCTGCTAGCCCACCCCGAAAAAACAGGAAACCTACACCCTCGCAAACGCTACTGCACGGAACTTCACGTGCAGTGTACCTATTCCAGCGGTAGTCAATACACAGTGACAGCATACGAACCGCACGGGTTTGGTGCACAATGCGAACAGACCGAGAAGAAAAAAAATGGATACACAGTCACACGACATTCACTAAACTACTGCGGCAAAGTATCAGTAGCTCACCGAAGAGCGCCGTGGTGGCCTCGGCGCGGCGCCATCGCTGAAAGAAACGAAACCAGTACAGATTAAACAAAGGTACACGACTCTTCGGCCCTAGCCTTTAACCGAGTAACTAACAGAAGCTTTTCCGAGTAGTTTAGTGCCCTGTATAACTAAACTAGTTTGGAAAAGGTGGAAAATTAAGGACGCCCGCTTACGGTTCGGTGTTCTCGTCGCCAGCACGGTCAGCCATCGCCGTTCACTCGTCAAAACGCATCCACAGTTCGCTTTGGAGACGCGAGCAAGCAACGTAGAATTAGTTAACGTGTCGAGAACGGAGCACCAAGCACGTTCAGTGGTACGGACGACCAGCCAAAGCATGTACGACTCTCACTGTCCGTTGCAGCAGCGCGAGCGCCTCTTTTTTGAAAGCGCCAACGCCATCTTGTTGTGTCACGTGACCTCACGTCCGCACTCTACTTCTCGCTACGGGCGTTTGGTGACGCTGTCACTTTAACAAAAAAAAATATTAATATATAGCCTTTGATATTGATAATACTCAATATTGGGCAAGTTGGGATCTTAATAATGCCAAAAATAAAATTGTTTGAGGTTCGCAGCTGGGAATAGGAGAAATGTGTTGTCTACTATTCGTCGTTTTTAGGGACCACCAACTCTATGGGGACCACACACACAGACTCCGAGATCTGTTTTGTTACTCAGAGAAAATTATTATTAAAACGCGTTAAGGCAGCTGCTGTGACAAGCTTTAGAAATAAAATTGTCATTTATATTGAAATATTGAGCTTGCATAAAAAAATTTTAATCATCATTGCAGCTTTTTTTTTTTTTTGCGACACTAGCGACATACCACAGCGATCGCGCTTACTAACTTCAACATGGCGGCGCCCACAGTTCAAAGCACGTTGCGTCAGTAGACATCCGTAGAGTACGATGAAACTCGTGCGCGTTTGTCGGGTGCCTGTGTCTAGCACTTACTTATTGTAGTTAGAAGGAATCTCGCTTTCCACGATGAAGTTCGCCTTCAAGTTTTCCAACCTGATCGGCACAGTGTACCGCAAAGGAAACCTGCTGTTCACTCCGGACGGCAACACCGTCGTAGCGCCGGTGGGCAACCGACTCTCTCTCTTCGATCTGCGCAACAACAAATCGGAAACGCTGCCGATCGAGAGCCGCTACAACTTCACCGCCGTCGACATCGCCCCGTCCGGCTTCCTCTTCATCGCCATCAACGAAACCGGCGAAGCTCTACTCTGCAGCCTCGTGTCACGAACTGTCATCCACAGGCACCACTTTCGCAAGCCCATCTCGACGGTCAAGTTTAGTCCTAACGGCAAGTACTTCGCCGTCGCCAAGGACAACTCCGTCTTCGTCTACCGCACGCCGGGCCACGCCAGACGCGACTTCGCGCCCTTCGCGCTCGAGCGAGTCCTAAACACGGCCTACGATGCGGTCACTTGCATCCAGTGGTCCTCCGATTCGCGCCTCATCGCCATCGGCAGCAACGACATGTCCGTTAGGGTTACGGCGCTGCACAGGATGAAGAACTTCGGCATCAACACGCTCTCCAGCCACAGCGACGCCATCGTAAACTGTTTCTTCGAAAAGGACTCCGCGGACGTGTTCACTCTGAGCCGGAATGGACAACTGTGCGTATGGGAGGCGTCCTGTGACTTGTCCGGTTTCTTAATGGCGGATGACGCGACAAGCAGACGATGCCGCGCCGTGACGTCAGAGGAGGGGGGAGATGACGTCAAAGACAAGGCTAATGACGTCATACCCGACGATGACGTCGTCGAAGGTGACGCGGAGGTGGAGAGGGTTCGGTATCGCCGCACGGGAAAACACTTCCTGAAGGACGCACTTAAAGTCGAAGGAGGCCAGCACGTAAACCTGCTGGCAGCGTGCTATCATGGCGGAAACCACATGCTGGTCACCGCCTTTTCCAACGGGTCGTTCCTTTTGCATGAAATGCCGGACTACAACCTAATCCAGTCGCTGAACGTTTCAGAGCACGAAGTCACGGCGGCGTGCTTCAATCCTACAGGCGACTGGATTGCTCTGGGAAGTGGGCGACGTGGCCAGTTGATTGTTTGGGAGTGGCAGTCCGAGTCGTTCGTTCTCAAACAGCAGGGGCATGCCAACAACATGGCTTGCCTCGCATACTCTCCGGACGGTGCCAATCTTGTGACTGGAGGTGACGATGGCAAGGTTTGTTTGTTATCCTATCAAAAATTTATTGTAGATTGTCGTTGTTACATCAGGACTTCTTTCACTTAATAATGATGCCACTAGACATGCTGTTTCTGTATTGGAATTGGAAATACCTAATTTCACGTGACCACATGCATTTTTTTTCTCACGTCACTCTCATGTATTTATTTGCGATATTAATCGGTGAGCCACTAGGACATTACAGCTGGCACCTAGACGGAGCATAATGACAAATACGTCAAAGTGTGATATATGCCTCTGCATTTATGTCAAGGCGAAATGTCATTGGTTGGTCTAAACTTCATGTATTAGTGCTGAAGATGTATATTTGGAGGCGGTACGAGACGTCATCACGTTTTCATTACCTCGCAATCGCAGGTGAAGCTGTGGAACACGGGCAACGGTTTCTGTTTTGTCACTTTCACGGAACACGCGGCCGGAGTTGCCGCGGTGACCTTCACGCAGAATGGCAAGGCCGTCCTTTCGGCATCTCTCGACGGTACCGTTCGTGCCTATGACCTGAAGCGGTACCGCAACTTCAAGACGCTGACAGCGCCGAGGGCCGTCCAGTTTGCATCTCTGGCTGTTGACACAAGCGGCGAGGTTGTCTGTGCTGGCTCGCAGGTAATATGTGCTAAGTCGTGGCTCTTGCTTTGGTTTCGGGTTAGGTTAGGCCGGGCTAAAGTGGTACAGTTTGGGCACTCTTGTTTAGTTCATATTTTGCCGCTAATGTTGTGTAACATGCTTATTTCTGTATTTAAAAAAACAAAATTTTCTGGTTTTGTTCCATTCTGTTTAACTTTTATTTCTCATATTTAATTTGGCATTAATATAGCTTTATGTGTTACGTTTATTACTGTTCACTACTGTTATTTTTTCTTTCAGTTTTGTGTCATTCTGTTTTAATATTATTCATATTTATTCGATATTATTCAAAAGAAAACAGCAACTGAAAATTAATGTGTCGCTAACCCTTTAACCTTTCTATCATCTCATTCTTGCTCTCTTCTCAGCAGCACGTTTTATCAAATCTGCCAAGAAGCTAACATTTGTTTTTGACAACCGTGCTCCTGTCGTTCCTGCCCTGATTTTTCGCAGGACACCTTCGAGGTGTTTGTGTGGTCGCTGCAGACGGGTCGACTGCTCGACGTCTTAGCGGGACATGAGAGCTGCGTTTCCGGTCTGGCGTTCGGTCCCGGGATGGAGTCTGTCCTCGTCAGTTCGTCCTGGGACAAGACGTGCCGTGTCTGGAACCTGTTTGCCGAGAAAGGCGGCGGCCGAGAGGCAATTCCACTGACGGCAGATGCGCTGACCGTCGAGTTCCGGCCTGACGGTTGCGAGTTTGCCGTGGCGACCCTAGATGGCGCCATTGTGTTCTTTGAGCCGCAGGGAAGCAGCCAAGTGGGATGCATTGAAGGTACAGCCAGAAAGAACCTTTATCGCCTTGTCTTCGTCGCTCAGCCCATCATATTTTCATAATAGTACACTAGAGGGAAAACTGGTGCTAGTTTCTGTGGGAGCTGCAACGCATGGCACTTCAGCCGACTTGGCAATAATGGGTAGTACATAAGTTTGCCTAACTTCGTTCTTTCGCTTCCATTTGGCCTGCAGCCACTTTGTCGCAAGACGAAGTTCAGCAGTACCACTTCACCACCTTGACCCTTCTAGGCTCACCAATTCAAATAAGCTCATGAGATTCACAATGAGCCATTCTTTTACCCAAAACAAAAGCCAAAACAACAATAAACAAAGCCCCAAGTGCATTCGAAGCTGCAGGCACGAAGACTAGGCAAGTCTATCCGTCATTCCCTTGGGGGTTGAGCGATCGCAGCGCCACAGTTCCTATTAGTGAATATTGTAGGAAACTCTATGAATTACAGCTTTATCTCTTCATCCCACAGCTTTATCTTTTAGAATGTTATCAAACGGGAAAAAGAATGGTTCTATGATCAAAAGCCAGGCAAGAGATTGGACCAATCAGTTGTCATTAATTTGTCTAGTTAAAAGTCAAACATACAACAAAAAGGCACGTGTCAAACTTTCCCACTGTATATTTACTTTGTTATTTGCCAAAATAGATCATAAAGTTGGCCATGAAGCTGCGATTCCCAAAAGTACAGAAAAAAACTCTTAGCTTGCATCTTATAGTAACTCATCACCTTGTATATATGAACTACAATTACAGCTTTGTGCCCGTAAAACTATTTACACGGTGCCATACTGTCTGAATAGGCAGTTTAGTTTGTTGTCTCAAAACATCTCTTTTCCTTGCAGGCAAACGTGATTTGACGAGCGGTCGGAGGGACACCGACATCATCACGGCGAAGAGGCTGTCTCAGACGCAGGCATTCACCACCCTCTGCTACTCCGCGGACGGCGAGTGCATTCTCGCGGCTGGTCGTTCCAAGTTTGTCTGCATCTACCACGTGCGCGAGCAGCTCCTGCTCAAGAAGTTCGAGGTGACATGCAACCACTCGCTCGATGCCGTCGACGACTTCATCAGCCGCCGGAAGATCACAGAGTTCGGCAACATGGCGCTCGTCGAGGAGCGCGCGGCCGCGGAAGACACCGCTCTCTCCCTGCCCGGTGTCAAGAAGGGCGACCTCTCAAGCCGCAGCTTCAAGCCCGAAGTGAGAGTCAGTGCAGTGTCATTCTCGCCGACGGGGCGGGCATGGGCCGCTGCGACCACTGAAGGGGTGCTCGTTTACTCCCTTGACAACACTCTTGTTTTTGACCCTTTCGAGCTGGAGCAGGGAGTGACGCCGGCGACGATACGAGCAGCGGCACGCGAGAAGGACTACGTCCGTGCGGTCGTGGCAGCGTTCCGGCTCAACGAAGATGAACTGACCACGGAGGTCGTCGAGGGCATTCCGGTCAATGAGATCGACCTCGTGTGCCGGTCACTGCCGCAGATCTACGTCGAGAAGCTGCTCAACTTTGTGGGCGCGAAACTCGAGTCCACAACGCATGTGCACTTTTATGTCACGTGGGTCGTGACACTGCTGAAAGGTCACGGCGAGGCGTTGAAGGAGAGGTCACGAAACATCATGGCGACGTTGAGGACAGTGACAAAGAACGTGGGGCTGAGGCATACAGAGCTGTCAAAAGTTTGCGATCACAACAAGTATCTGTTGAGATATATCGAGACACTTCGCAAGTTCAAAGAAACGGAGGGGCCGGAGGAAAGAATGTCCGAGGGAGGTAGTGGGGACGACGACCTCGATTCTCAAATAGACAGTGAAGACGAACTGATGGTGTCATGAGCGGGTTTCTGGGAGAAATTTGTGCATTGTAAATAAATGTTTCACAATCGCAGGATTACAAAGTCTCTTTGCAGTTGTGTCGTATGGGTATTTGATGCTCGGAAATCTACTAGAAAATAATACCACTCCAGCCAAGACCTGTGGACAGACAGTAAAGCACACAAACAAAAGTAGAAAAACAGGCACAGTCAGCATGAAGACTCCTTTATTTCGTGCATCAACTGCACTTTCTGTCCTAAAAACAAAATGTGTAAACCCTTCTTGTTTTCCTCTCATTACACTGTAACAACTTATGAAAAACTTTGGTTTCTAACCTTAAGGTCACTGCACATCACAACACCAAACAAAAGAAAACGAAACCCGAGTCCATCAGGCACTATATAACAAATATGCTAACATTCAAACTTCTAAACATTCCTTGCTTTTGGTCCTCCAACCCTTCCTCTCTCTTGAAGCACAAATTAATGACGCAATGTTGCCACAACGTTCTGAATGTTGCCTCTATGTATCCTATGCATCCTAGAAGGGAGCTGGATACGCCTGTGAAAAACGGCAACAAAAACGCAGTTTCGTTGAGACATGCCTAATCTTGCATGGCATGCACGCAAAGATTGCTGTAATACAGTTGCTAGGCATCCTTGATGCTGCAGGTAACATTTATGCTTAAACCACGTTCGGTGAGGATTTAGCTGCAGCAGTTGAAAACTCCTCGGTGTACATGCAAAACAATGTAAAGAAACAAAGTAAATACTAAATGCATATACATTTATACATTCTATATTTAATATAATGTTTCTTCTCGCGTATTGCACACTAAACTTGTTTACTTCAAATCAAAACTTGTATGCAGTCTCGCACCATTCACTGAAAGTATCACCATTTCTGTTAACGGCTAGGGTTGCCACCTTATCCTGAAAAAAAACCGGCCCTTCGACAGGGGGGGGTGTTAACAGGAGATTAAAATAATGTTGAACAATAGACGCTATGTCAATTCTTCGGCATACAGTGCCATTTAATGTAACATTGCTTTCATTGAGCCAAATAAACCCAATGCACAAACAAAAGCAGCACACTCAGCTAACCAACTAGCCTAACTGCTAACATAAAAGTACCCGTGATTGGAATGACGCTTCGCTTATTACTTTGAATGTGCTGCACTGAAAAGGAACCACAATGCTTTGTCCATAAAAAAGCTCTCCTTTGCATCTGAATCCAACAGGCCAGTAGCATTACAGACACAAAGGAACGTTAAAATGTGCATATGCCACAAAAATGTCGGATATTAATGTACCATACATGCGCAATAATACACTCTATTCCAATGATCGCTAGACTTGAAGGGATCCCAGAAAGTGGTTGACTAATAGCGTAAGAGTTTTGGTGATTGACGATAAATATTTACCGTCGTAGTTGTTGAACTGACGCTTATAAAACACCCAAAAAATAAATAATGGCATTATTATAAAAGAAAAACGGCCAATGGTGGCCGATGCGAACCGGCCCGCCATCTGAAAAACCGGCCTGGCCAGTCTAAAATCGGACAGGTGGCAACCCTATTAACGGCATGAAAAAACATGTGACACTTGCTTTCGAAATAAAGGAATTAAAGATTCCAAAGAACTTTGACAATGCCATTAATCCTGTCCATGTTGTATGGACAGTGAATTCGTAGTTTTTGTGTCACCATTATGCTGAGATTCGATATGCAGTCAAAAAAGGGCATCACTCGTATCACAGACAAGGCTTAGCCTGCATTCGAAGTTTCTCGTAGAATTCACAGCATTAAGTTCTGTGGCATTTCATACTATACAACAGGAATCAACGTTACCGAAAGTAAGAAGAGTGAACTACCTGGCTTTTAAAAAGGCAACAATATATTCTGTTACTGGACTCGCTATGAAAATAAAGGAACATCTGCCTAGGGAACCTGCACCATCTCACAATAAACACGTATAAAATGTTCTCTTGTGAAAGCACGACAGACTAGGAGCATTATGAAAAATGCTTGAAAATTAATTTAAATTGCGGTTCACAAAAATGTGCGCTCAATAATTGTTCGTATTCGAAGCTCTGTCATGACAAGAAGTGAAAAAGCTTTGCTGCAAACATTCATTAAGGTGCAATCCCACGGGCATCTTTATGATGATTCAAAGAAACAATGTAGATCGATCCCACAACCATGATGTGGTCTACGTAAACCATGCCTAGAAGTACTGTAGGCTTGTATGAGTTACTTTGCTTGAAAGCAAAGTCTTGGCAATCATTTGATGTTCGCTATGGACTCTGTTATGTAAAAGCTTGCGCCAAAATGTTCAAGCCAATCAAAAGTAATTGCAGAGTCGATGCAGATTTAAAGTGTAAATAATCTGCAGCTGAATAAGCACAGCATCATTTATAACAATATTGTGGCCTAAAATGCAAGTACATCACACACAATTAAATTACAAATAGATACATATGACCAGAATAACTGGTACGTTATCAGCAACTGGGAAGGCATCATTATGTTGAAGCGATGCCATTCAAATCAAAAAGCAGTGCCCTGTGTTTCAAATATACACACATCTCGACAATACATTCCTAATGCATTACGCTCTTAATGCAAACAAGGCAGCATTTCATAATAAGTTAGGCCATTAGCCACATGAAAGTTCAGATTAACCAGAATTTTCAACTCACTGACGTTAAAAGCGACTACAAAATGCTTTGAAAGTTACATAATTGGCAAGGAAGCAAAATGTTGCATTGCTTGTTGGGGTTGCTTGCAACCTCTAACCACTGTAAGCTTAAATTTCTCAAGTCTTCCACAATTACATTTCGCATGATACATGAATGACAGCATGGGTTACATTGCTTGCAGCAAACTTATGCTTTTCAAAAACTTTTAGTAAGAATGACCATTTATATAATATGTGACAAGTAAAAATGAAGTACTGAAGTCCAAGTGATAAAGGCTATATATATATATATATATATATATGGAATAAAAGTGATAGTACGGAATGACCTGGTCACTTAATGAGTGTTTACTGGCAATGGGCTCAACCAATTTTGTGGTTATAATTTTACAAATTGGTGATAAGCTGAAGTGACAGAGAGAAAAAGATGACAAAACTTGCGAACCTTGAACGACTTTGAAGTGTTTGTTAACAAGTGTTTTTATCACTTGGGAGCGCTGATTTGTTCCTCTCAAATTTTGTGTGCTTGCATTGATCTGGATGCCACTCGTCTCACTTATACTGTTTACATAAATAATAGTACGAAATGACCTGGTCCTTTAATGAGTGTTTACTGGCAATGGGCTCAACCAATTTTGTGGTTATAATTTTACAAATTGGTGATAAGCTGAAGTGACAGAGAGAAAAAGATGACAAAACTTGCGAACCTTGAACGACTTTGAAGTGTTTGTTAACAAGTGTTTTTATCACTTGGGAGCGCTGATTTGTTCCTCTCAAATTTTGTGTGCTTGCATTGATCTGGATGCCACTCGTCTCACTTATACTGTTTACATAAATAACACAAATCATCACATGCTTGGGCTTTCCTCGCTTCGATTAAGCATGCATGTTACAAAACATTGCTTTTAGCAAGCAGAAAAAGAAAAGATACTCATCCAGCAGGGCACCTTAACAAACAAAATGTCAGACACATATGGTTTGTCACTTGGCTCATATTCCTGTAATATAATATAGAACCACTTTTATGCAATTATAGATGATGTGTGAAGAATAAACAACTTGGTGCATGTTGTCAATTTGTTCACCTTATTTGCACTATGCACCGACATTTAACTTCTAATCTGCTTTGGAGTCTCAAAATAAATGATAAAACTGCCTGAAAACGTGCTGTTTTTAACTGAAGGGATAGCAACAACATATATCCGTGTATCTATGTATAGTGTCTCTATAGAGTCTATGACTCCTGTATTTAACAATCTCTATTAGGAAAATGTTAGAATAATCAAATTTTATTCTGACTCTTATGATAACTGACTCTTAACATAACTTGTTAACATATAGGCTATAATAAAGCACCTAGGCGTCATACATTCCATCTTGTAATTGTATATTACCGGCGCCTAAAAAAAATTTCATGCCACAACAAATGCCCCCCGCCTTCCAAGGCAAAAAATGCCAGGGGTGTTGGCAAAAACAAAAGCGCCATGTAGATCTGCACAGACCGTAGACGTAGATCACATCTATATTCATAACGCAAACTTTTGTCGACTGTGAAAAGGAAATTGGAAACGAGCTTTCGTGCTACAAGAACAGGCTGCAATACACAGTAAAGGCTATCATTTTTCTTTTGCATTGGTTTCCGTGAACAGCAAATGGAGCAATGTCAATAAAAAAGAAATCCTGCAAAAAAAAAGCACTTGTAGATTAAAGCCCCCATATCAACCCGGCACTGCATAACTTCCACGTTGTCTTGCTAGTACAAGTTGCTGGAGTACCGGATATCTTGTTAATGGCCATTATATGGTTCTTAACACGGCTACTCAAATCCAGAAAGAACACTCTCTCTTCCCCTCCACAACAAAGAAGAAAGGTACACTAACCTTGTTATAAACGTAAGAATTTACGAGGTACCCTTTACTATTGTCTCCATTTGTTCAAGCAAACGAAGACCTGATCGTTGTAAGAATTGTGCAAAATTGAAGGGACCTAGCATTAAGCTACAATCACAAACTATGACGATGTCCCCAACAGGTCACTAGTATTGCCATCAGTTATTGCAATAGTCAATGGAGATTGATCAATATTTCAGTGAGATGCTATAAGGTTTGACAAATCAGCAGACTACCGCTGTCCAAAAATAATATTGCACAGTAATGAAACAACAAAGGCTATTTTTAGAAAGCCATATTGTAGATTATGAATGAAAGGAATAGCATGTACAGTCGCGCTCAATATGACTTGCAACACGGGAGCCTGTGGCCTCATGAGTTCAAAGACTGCGCATGCCTTCCAGTAGCCTTTATTTCCATAACTAAACGCTGTTCTCTCACTGGAGTATGATCCCAAAAATACCATTTAGTTATTGAAATAAAAACAAGTTGAAGCCATGCGCAATCTTCGAACTCATGAGGCCATGTGCTGCCAGTGTTGCAAGTCATATTGAGCGCGACTGTACATATAGACTAGGTTTCCCACAATGCGTGCACTTTACATACAATAGTACCCTCAGGCTTGGCCAGAGAGATGTGACCGATATTGCAACAGTCGTCGTAGACTTCGAAGGTTACCTGTGCACTGCCAGGAAGTCACACCTTATTTAATTAATGTTGTCGTCTATGTAAAAGCTATTTATACATTTAGTACAGCGCTTTTTTCTGCACTCACGGCAGCACTCCGCTGCTTACCACCGTTCACTAGGCCGCGCTCCAAGTCGTCGTCATCGCGACAGCGTGGCATCTCTTTGGGCTTGTTCACAACGGGCTGTTGGGAGTAGCAGTAGATGGCGATGGACACGATAGCAATCGCCATGACGGTGTACGCGTCGACGGGAATCTTGAAGATAATCCAACAGAGCACAGCCATCACAGACAGGTCTAGCGCGCTCGCGAACGTCTTGAGGATCGAGTTGAGGCTCTTCAGAAAGACCGACGTCACGATGCCGCAGATGGCACCGTTGACGATGATAGCGATGACTAGCGGGTTGACGAGCGTCGCAACCGAAGCACGAGAGAACGCGCTCCATGCTTCGCCGCGCACCAGCAGCACGGCCGCGTTGCAGACGATCGAGTCAATGTACATGAACACGTTGTGGATCATGATGTCAATGTTGACACCCGTATCTTTGAGCAGGAACTCATTGTAGACGCCAGCAAAGCAGGAACAGAAGACCTGCAAAATGAGTGCATGCTAAGGTGAACTGCAAATTGAAAGCTCGTTTAATTTAGCTCAGCCAATTTTCCAGCCATGTCTGGATTAACGATGTGGACATCGCAGTGGTGCCAGCCACTAGATGGAAGAAAGTGTCAAGAGCGAAGCATGAGAGAGGAACTCAGCTGCAGAACGTCATGCACACGTCTGAGCGGTGATAACGGTGTGCCGCTATGTTTCAATGTCAATGCTGGTCGCATCCTAAACATATGTTGCTGCAAGATTGTCAAAGTGCACTGGCAATCTTTAAGACAGTATGATGAGCCTTTCAAAACTCGAAGTATACTCACTTGCAGCAGCAGCAGCAACATGTGAGCACTGAACAAACTGCTGAAGAAGCCGGCCACGTTGCCGACCTGCAGCATGTGGCGACTTCGATGGCAGACCAAGATGTTTCACAATGCATCCTGCAGTCAGCAGGCAGCAGGGACAGCCACTGCTTTCGTGTCAGCTGCTTCTTGAAGAGCACCTGCACACGAGAAGCATACACATCACGCAGACAAGTTGCCTTGGTTCTAGCATCTGTTATCATTCTAATAGCAGAAATACAGTTGCAGGTTATGCAGTGCATTGAGCAAATAACCATCTGTAATAGTGGTTATTTCCCCCAATTTTCATGATGCCTTTAAGTGTATCAGCTAGGGTCAACCTAACATTCCAATGACTCCAACAAAAAAAATCGGTTTATTGTTCCTGAGGTTTCAAAACCACTCTGGTTCCTTCTTTAATTGGCTCCTAAATGCCAGGAACAATAGATTTGATTGGAGTTATTGTAAACTCCTAATTCAATTATCCAACCAGATAGGCAATTCTGTTGAAATGATCAGCTTCCAACCAGGGTATAACTAACCACCAAGCATATCGCTCGCGAGCTTTAACGGAGGGCTGGGGTTACTGGGGGCATATGTCACGGTGTTGAACTAAGGTAGTAAAAAATACTCGTTTGATTCAAGTTCAGACACGTTCCGAGAGTAACGAATCAAATTTGGGTTCAGCTCAGGCTAAAATATGTTTAGGTGCAGTTTTCAGTAAGGATCGGATTCGGTTCAACAATCTGGCACAAACGGGAGCAGGCGTGTAGGTGGTGGCATCTTGTAGTGCAGAGTTTAACTACAGGCAACACAGAATTACTACTGCAATAACTGATGATATGCCACTTATGCATACGCATCGGCAGTGACGCAGTTGACAACATGCAGTTCATTTTTGCTGGCAGAACTTGGTGTACAGTCTGACAACTGTGTCTGTATGAGCATGGAATAAAACGTTGTTCCATTCCCGCCCGGCTGGGAGTAATTACTGCATTCTGGATGCAATATTAAGCCGTCACAGAGAGACAACAATTTTGTTCTATGAAATGCTTGGACAAGTACACCCACATAATCTAAAGACATTTAATGCACTGCTGAACAAGGCGTCACAAGGTGCATCACTATGTATCCCTACCAGTGTTAGTCACTGCCATGCACGTTCACATTTTCATTGCGAGAAAATAGGTTAAATCTCTAATTATTAACTTTGTGAGCACACTCACCTGAAAGGACAGGCCTGTGATGACCACCCTAAACTGCAACAGCAGGTTGTAAGTGGTCGGGTCAAATGCGGCCAGGTTGACGAAGGCCAGGTTATTGTAGAAGCAGTACAGCAGCGCAGGCACGAAGTACAAGAAGAGCACTGGTGTGGGGAGAATGAGGCAGCGTCTTTTATGCACACAGTCAAAGCTTGTAAAAACAAAGTCCAGCAGGCAAGAAAAAAATCTTTCTTATATCCAATAATTCGTTATAAATGTATTTTCGTAACACTGTTTTAACGGCAACACTATTATTCATTTACTTGTAATAACTGATAATTTATTAAATCTGTATTTGCTATAACGAGATTCAAATATACACAATCAGTGTGGTATCCTAAGCAGTGTGCAGTTTTCATGTATCACAAGATAATTAGCTTCTTGTATGATTAACTTACTCACTACATGAACTGCACTTGTTAAGTTTGGTGAAATGGTTGTCAACTTGTTGTGACAGCATAAGTATATAAATGCTGTAGAGCAGAAGCGCAGCCAGAAATTTTTTACGGGGAACTTTGATGTATGTTTGTTCATGTGTTTGTACGTGCGCATGTATATATGCACATGTATACATGCACATATATAGCACATACACATGAAAAACTGAAAAATGTCGGGGGGGGGGGGGTGTTGAACCCCCCCTCACTACACCAGGGCTGTAGAGGTCAATTCAGGAGGACAACTTTGAGCATGCCGATACATATCCTTGTGTACATGCATCATAATATATATGTCGAAAAGATGTGGGCAAGCAGCATTTATGCAAATTTCTTTCTATCATTTGACTTTTTTTTGCTTATCACGACCATCGAAGGGAAGAAACTTCACTGGAACAGATCGATTACATTATTTTGATCCCGACTTACTCCTCATTTCAGTGCAAACAAGCACAAAATAGTGCATAAACTAGGACTTCAAGCAAAAGCGCGTTCTAGGCCAAATTCCAAAGGGATTTCTGTATAGAAACTACTACAGTAACGTAAAACAATGACTTGTGGTCATGCAAAAGTACATGATCAGGCAAGTCCTGCGCAAATGTGCAAGTATCAACTCTTTTTTTTTTTTTTTTTTACTCAGAACAGCATGAAATGAGACATGTTCTGCCGTATATTGTACAGTTATAAATTCAAATTGACCAACCAACAACGTTTCAAGTTCTCAAATGAATACATTTTTTCGCCAGCCGTAGAAATGCCTGCACACAATGCCCTGCAGATCGCAAGGAAGGCAGAATAAGGCAGAAATAATTACGATTTTACCCGATAATTGAATAAAGTAGACTGCTTTTATTGGAAGGAAAAAACAAGTGTGCATGCCACTTACATTTATCAATTTTCTTGTTCTTTTTTTTTTTCATGTAAATGAAGGCCTCACTCGCAAAAATGAAGTTGTTCAAAAAGAGCGCTTTTCCCATGCAGCTACCATTTTCCCTCACTCAAAATTTGCTGTCAAGTCATTCACTATGAATCACAGCCCAACGCACCCAACTCTCAAATTCCAAGCCATCGCATCCTTATATATACACATACCTTTTCGGTTTTTGCTGACTTCCACGAGCAGGGACTGAAATGGATGGCTGTGAAAGGAAGGCAGGAAAGCATATTTGAATAACGCAAACCTTGATTGTATCCTCATAGCCATCTTACAAAATGTGGAGACTAAAATTTTGTAAACTTTCATCGTATTTCATCAGCACGAAAAAACTTATAAACTCAAAAACAGACTAGCATTACATTCTGCAGAACTTCTCACTAATCTTTCCAACCTCGTGTTTTTAATCCATAGGCATATACACAAAGGGGGGAGGTGCATTCTATTTACTCTGTCGGACCTGCCCTGTCATTGTTTAACTAGCAGGGTTAGGGCCATGCCGATTTTTGACGATAATGGCAGCCAAGGACCTCTGATGCTGCACTCTAATAACTATACTTCCCAACTTTAACCCCGCAAGGCCTGGAACCAAATACAGGCTGCTGTGAGAAAGACATCGTCACTTCATTCTCCTTTTTGCATCCATTGCAAAGTTTGTTTTGTTTCGGAATATACCATTGGGAGGGGGCATGGGTTGCTGCGGCAAAACTTCGCTAAACCTTGCGCACGCGTATGTTTGAATGTGTACGAAAAATATACAGCATGCTAATAGCATCAGAAATATTGATACACTGACTGATAGCGTGGCATCCACGATTAGCTCTGGTAGGCACTGTTGCCAGAGCTGATCACGAAGGCCAAGCTCAGAGCATCATGTCAGAACATACCGATGTGTGCATCAAAAGTGCACTGCAATAAGGTTGACATTTTGGCTGGTTGGCACAATTCCGCTATGAAACAAAGGTAGCGCAAGATAATCACAAACAGCTGAACAACACACTGCAAAGGCTTACTTGCAACATAAAGTTTATTGAAAGAAACAGAAAAGCTATCAACACAAACCAACTGCACAGTTGCCCGAACAGAACATTAGTAAATTACTGGCGAACTATAAAAAAATTACGAAGCCGTCATTTATTGCAATATTTCCACCCTTGCACTGTGACACTTTCGGTGCGAATATATACAATACAATTATATAATATATACGGCAGTTATACAATATATACACCAGATAGAAAATCTCATACGCAAGAAAGTAAAAATGTGGATACAATAAAAAATAGAAGATTACAAGCATACAAGTATGTACGGTTGAATGCAGCACGCAGCTCGGAAGTGCACCTTTTAATTTCAAAGACAATAATGACAATGAGGGCGCTGAAACAATTGTATTAGTTTATATTGCTGCTCCGTGAGCCGAAATATGTCAGGCGCTGAAGCCATCCGCTCCTACC
The DNA here is from genome assembly GCF_013339695.2 of Rhipicephalus sanguineus. Lineage (NCBI taxonomy): Eukaryota > Metazoa > Arthropoda > Arachnida > Ixodida > Ixodidae > Rhipicephalus > Rhipicephalus sanguineus. The sequence goes on along the minus strand of NC_051183.1, from coordinate 28,117,733 downwards.
CGCTCCGCGCGTGCCACGCTATCTTGCACAACACAAGCCTGCCCAAAACACCTTTTCAAATTCTCACGCCAGGGGGGCGCCATATTGAAATGCGCGCCGCCTAACGTGCAAGATTGGCGAAATCGCCATCTTGGGCTGCGCGTACTCGAATCGGCGCGCTATCCATTGGTGTGAGATCTCTGCTAAAGGTCGTGTTTGCTGATTTTTCGTTTCTTTAGACTGTTTTGTTTGGTGTCGTCGCTGCCACTGACCGATTCGTCTCTGTCTGAACCGTTCGCTGGCGCGCATTCGCGCTTGCAACGCAAGAATGAGCTCCGCGTCTGCGAACGGCAGTGCTTCGTCGTCGGTACCAGTAGCAGCAAGCGTAGTAGAAGGTCGATCACGGCGTGAAGTGTTAATAATCGGTAACTAGAATGTCTTGCAGCTGTCTACCGATTTCCTTTATTGGCGTACTTAATCGGTAACTAGAATGTCTTGCAGCTGTCTACCGATTTCCTTTATTGGCGTACTTAACGTCTACGGATCATTCATCAGTTTCAACCTCCGCGCATACTCGTTCGCGATGCGTAAGTTTGTCAGCTGTAAACTGTAAACACCGCACAATTCTTCTTCACAGATGCCTTGACCTACATTCACCCCAACGACGCCGAAGACTATGTCGAGGACACGTGTGGAGTGGCCAGGAATACGGCGAGGAAACATTGTTAATATATCGTTGAGGCGAATGTGTGGGGTCTTTGCCAGGTGTGCAACTACGAGGCACTGGAGTCGCACAACTACGTGCAGTCTGGCTGGGTGGGTCAGTCACTGGAGCACAATGTGAAGGAAAAAGTCGTGCTGGTGAAGGAGAATGTGACACCGTCGCAAGCCGTGAACAGTAGGCCCCATCGCGCGTGGGTTGCCGCGAGGCCCTTCGGTGAAGTACGGCGCGCGCAGGCTGCACATGCGTAACCGGACAAGGCGGAGTTTGCAGCCGTGTCGGCCGCTGCATGTGTTATGGACGATATGAAGTACGAATCCGTAACATTCCTACGAGTTACTAGGTGAGTCATCAGTGGCTTGCGTACCCTCCTATCCAGGGTGCTGCACGAGAACGTTGTTCTCGTCGGTTTTCTTGCCGCCAACGAAATACCGGGAAGAGAGGCGTGACGATGGCGACACGCGGAAGTTCTTCCGATTTACTGAAGCCACCCACTGCTGCCGCAATTCAGGCGACGAAGGAAAAACGATGCAGCGCAAACATGCCACACTTGCACTTATCGCGTGGCGTGGCGTACTGTGCTGCGGATACACGATTGCACCTAAAATATTGCACTTCTGCTGCTTGTTCGTTCACTCGTACACGACACAGTGATGGCCAGATGACTTGCTATGCGAATGCAGTAAATTTTCTGCCGTGATAGTCACTTCGTATCGGAGACGGGTGCATAACACAGTCACACAAACGCATACCAAGGCAACACAAGCACGGCAGTGGCGCAGCCCAAAGCACGATGGCAACACTGAGAGCATACCCTCTACCCCTGCAGCTGACTGGTTCGAGGCTGCTCCTGTGAAAAGGTCTAAAATCGGCTGCCGCGCTTCGACCATCTGGGCGGGGCCTCTCCGGAGCTGCGCCGCCGACCTTATTCTCGCCGCTGAGCCAACCTTTATCGCCGAGCGGCTTCATTTTCATACACCCGCATCGCGAATATGAGAATGCACGCCCGCGGGTAAAAATTTACACCCGAGGAAAGGAAGACCCACTGAAAATTAAGGGTACTTCTGGCATGAGTCGCTGATGATGCACATATGTTGATCCGGAGATCATGAAAACGTTGCAAGCATGAAGCATTCAAAAGCTCCACGCCTGCAGTGTTTGCCAACAAAAAAAACTGAACCCTGTTCAGGACAAATAAAAATCTTGCGTAAACGTATATAAAAAATTACAGCATATCCACGGGTGAATAGCTTGGGCGAAGCTCCTGAAGCAATCATGGTTACACCGTGAAATGTTCAGTGGTTTCGCCCAGCAGTAATCAAAGCGATACGCCGCTTTGATTACTGCACGCCATCTAGCGTGCAGGGTGCCGCTGCTTTTTTTCTTCTTTTTTTTTGCACACATATTGCACACATCTCCATGGGACAGCGCCATCTAGTATATCGTCACCCAACTGCAGTTTGCATGCATCTCTATGGGACAGCGCCATCTATTGAATGATACGGGAGACGCGACGGCGGGGGCACGCCGTATGGAGCGACGACCGACCAGGTGATGCTATAAGAAGCTTCGCCCCTAAAACTTCATTTGTGCCTTACAAATTAAGTTGTCCTCAAACTAACTATATCCCTCTCATGGCAGGCCCTGAGTACCCCAGCCCACAGCAGCATACGTGCTACAGTTTCTGTTATCAACATCATCATGCATCGCATCGCATGATATGATAATGATAACAACATATCGCACGTGTCGCGCCGCAATGCAATTAAGCACGCGTGCAGAGAAGATGCTGCAAAGAGAAAGTAGACGACGGCAGTTGCACGCGCTCCATAGTCACGTGAAGGGCGACATTTTATCGCAGTCCGCCATTTTTCTTTACTATAAATTATTTTTTCGCATATTCCTTTTATTTTATTTTTTCACAAAGTCTACTGCCGCACGCTTCGTGGCCGATCCCCCGTAGTGGGTTGAGCTATTCCCCTAAGGAACCAACCAACCAAGTCCGCCACGAGCCACGGAGCCAGCTCAGAGACGCCATCTCTCTCGGAACGCTAGCCTCGACAAAGGCACTCGCTTTCAGGGCAAGTCGCGTACACTTGGACTTCCTCTGTGGGCCAAAGAATATATGCTACGGTCTTAGCTATGGGCCGCAGGTATACATGGCCAGTCGCAAGTCTTCGCTGCAGGGCCAGCTTTATTCGCGTTCGTTCCGTCGCAGACGCTTATTCTCCTGGTCCTCACTAGGCATATCGATGCCTGGCTGCGATCCTGGTACGACGTCCGCGGGCCGTCAAACATTTCCCGGATGCCCGTCTGGCAAAGTGAACCCTATGCGGCAAGGTCGATGCCTAGAGTTACTGTATATGAGAACATATATACAGTAACTCTATCGATGCCCAGCCTAGCTGGCACGCCAACTAATGTCATCGCCCTCCTCGCGCCCGTACCATTCGGACGAGGCCTCAGACATCGGCGGCGGCTCGCTGAAAATCTCGGAGGCCGTGCTGCGACAGTCCAGGAGAAGTGCGTCCACGGGACGGCCAGGACCACGAACAGTGCACGTCCACGACCTACCGGCGAGTTGCGCCAGAATCTTGACTCTCCGTGCGCCGAAGTTCACCGGACCTACCAGCCATCATCGCCTTCGGTGCTACTGTTCATGCGCGGCACAGTGGTCGGACGACGATGACATATCTCACAATGACGTCATCAAGGCGCGACCTACGATCGGGTCGAGCTCGTCCTCTGCAGCGTCGTGAACAACATCCGTTTCTACCTCGGTATTGGTCCGCGACTCTGTCATCTTCCTGAACATCCTCAGTGGTTGTCGGGTGCCGGTCGCCCTAACCTGAGGCGACGCTGCAGGAAGGGGAATCTTGGTCAATTGCCTCGCTATCACGCCGGGTCATTGTGCCATGCGTGCTCGAAAGCTTCGGGTGGCCACGAAGATGTTGAGACACGAAAAACTAGATCGCATGTGGGCGGCCTAATGACTTAACCAGGCCCGTAGCCAGGAGGGGAGGGCCCGAGGAGCCCGCCCCCCCTCCCGATATTTTTATGATACATGGTGTTTTACCAAAAATAAATAATGAAACTAGGCGTTTTTCTCAAATAGTCAAGGCTTTCAGCAAGTGCCCCCCCCCCCCCCCAAAAAAAAAAAAAATCTTGGCTACGGGCCTGGACTTAACGAACATATAGTTTCGCGATACTATAAATTCGACGTTACGGCGATTTAAAACCTGTGTGATATTTATAAACAAAGTCAGTAATTGGTTAAACTGGCGTCGGTTCTTTTGTCGTCCTCTCCAGACTCAGTTGCAGGTTTGCGGGAAGCACAAAGCATGTTTGTAGAACTCTCGTTGTAGAAATCGGAGCCTTTCACAAATGCAAGTCTGCATGGATGGACAATCATGCCACCTACAGGCTACATGCTCATTGGCTGAAGGCACCGCCTTGGGCAGCACGGGACTGTCAGAGACGTATAATCAAACAGGGTCCAATCATAGAGGTACGCGTACGTCCCTTCGCAACGCGTCTGATGTCATATATGGACTCGTCATATTTCTGTATATACCGACGTTCGTGGAAAGGCAGATGTATGAGCCGAGACACGAGTGTCTGTATATACATTGACAGCGAGGCGGGCCCAGGCGCGTTTTTGTTGCGCAGCCTTCGACAAACGTCTATTCATACGTTCGGTCGCGGTCAGGGGTATATCGACATCCGCACGGCGGTGCCAGGGGCGTCGTTACGCGAACCGTGACGGAAAGAATGAAACAAGCAAAACAAACAAACCCCGTTGAAAAAACCGTATGTCCATATTACTTGTATCCATCATCATTTACGTACGACGCGCACGCATGTTGCCCTAAAAAGCTCATATGATCACTTAGTATATTATGGCACGGCTCACGCGGGTGCTCTTTCAGAAAGGAAGAAAGAAATGGGAGTTTGATGCGCTGTGCATGGCGATTGACAAAACAGTTGTCATTCGTCATACAAATACCACAGGCCCTCACATTTCGACTGCATGCACTTTACAGGAGACCGAAAGGAAGCGAAATGACATACATGCGCGGGTGACGTGATGGACACGCAACATCGCCGTTAGCGGAGTTGCAGTCAACATAAAACGCGAGCTATTTTCACTGGGAACGGCGCGTCCCACTGCGCGGTCGCGGTCACAATTGGCGACGACGTGGTGGTGTCAGGTCAACCTGACATCCGCTCGACAGACGGTAGCGAGCTCCTTCTTCCCTGAACATTTCCTTCCTGTCGAGTGCACGCATTAACACAACAAAGTATGGTCAGATTATGTGCTTGTTGTACTGTGTATAGCACGAGGGACTCGGGTGGTTGTTATGATCACCAAGAAATTTACTTAGCCAATGTACAGTGCGTTTATTACACATTTTTTTTTACTTTCTATATGCACCATAACCGTATTCGCAATGCCCACGAACTATAGGTGGCGCGTCGTGCTATTCAAGATGGCGCCGGGAGGAGGGTCAACCCGTTTGTTAGCATAGGAACAGATAGTACGTGCGGACGTACGGCCCGTGCCACTTTCACCGGATGAAGTCATGAGCCGCGCTGAATTGGATATGAGACTAAAATACTTTCCCAAACCATGGAAAGTGCAAAGTACTCGCCACCTAATTATTTGCTGCGGTGTGAAAGGTTATCTTTCAGCTCCGTTACCGTGCATAACGATGCTTTGCGAAATCCTGTACGTGCTACAGAAACCTGCATGAACTAAAATGACGTATGAGCTGAACGGCACTGCGATGTAGTAGTACCGAGCTGCCTGACCGATTTGCCGCAGTAGTAGGCCGCCAGCGAGTAGCGTCATCGCTGCTGCACGGGACACGCACGTTAACGTGGTGATGGTTGCAAACAATAATACGCCGTCGTCATTACTTGCGCATCGGGAACGCGGATGTACGTCTTCAACGAACACGAGCATTTACATCCATTCAAGTAGCGCTTGTGTCCCCAGCCATGCTGAGACTAGCCGCGTGCAATTCACTTCACTCGCATGCAGATTCGATCAGCACGATCCCAATATGAATATCGAAAGATGCACACGTATGCTTTTCGCAACGTCGAAGAAGTTAGCCGAGAGGCGTGGATTGTGGCCGTGACTGCACATTCCATCGCTCTAACCATTTCGCTTCGCTGGTCGAGCTCGAGCGTGTTTGCGATGCGGCGCTTCCATAATATCCACAATAATTTGATACATGCAATGCACAAGAGGAAACTATGCTTTTATTGTGATCTCGCTCAAGGATATTATACGTTAAATACAATCAAAGTGACTTACAAGCGTGAAAAGAACATTAACACACGAGGGGACGTGAGTTGCACACTCGCTCCTCGTGAGTTCAGCTGATCGTTCATCGTCGCTGTCACAGCTGTCACTCTCGGTGCCTTCACAGTCTTCTAGTCCAGTGAAACAATCCTGTCGTCAAGATGGTTCTTTCAACATCACAGCTGAAAGCAATCCGAAGAATTCCTTCGCCGAACGACTTCGACCACTCCGCGTCACCACGTTATTAGAGAGACGCTCTGGGGTCTGGGCGCGAAGAACATTACCAACATTACCCTTACCCTCGGATCGGTCAACGAGCAAATCGCTTGCAGTGTGCTGCCACCTATCAACAAACGTACAAAAACAAGCGGCGCAGCGCTGGCTTCTTCAGGGTTATTCAGGGAAAGGACAAAGGCACCTAATTTCTGTCTGACTATAGGGACCGGCGCAGTGCCTTGTAGGGGTGGGGGTAAGGAGGAATAAAAGAATAGTAGGAAACATAGAGAGAAAAGTGAGAGGAGCCAATCCATCCAACGAAGAGAAAAGAGGACAGGAAAGATTGGGAAACGGTCACGGGAGTTCAGGGACGGAGTCCGCGAAACACAGCTAGAGGCACAGTGCACAACATCGACGAACGGAGAAGGTCCCGACGTTGAGCGGCGCACGGCATAGCGGGCGAGGACTCCGTCACGGGGCGCGGTCAGCGAGAGGTACGAGGAGTATCCAGGACATCGCGGCCGGCACTTCCGTCGTGCTTGAAATCCAGCTGAGCGAATCCGCGCTGGCCTGTGAACCAACCACCAGCAAACTGGCGAAGGACGGTGTGGAAAGCGTTTCGCTTCACGAAAGGCGTGGAGCAGACGCGTCCTCGAATGATTGAAACGTCGCTCGCACGATTAGTAACAGCGCTTTGCTGACACAAGGATAGAGGCCCTATTTTAATGTATCGACAACTTGAGATCGCTGAGTTTTAAAGAGCACATCGCGAGCCCGCGCGACCTCCCGCGTACAGTGTTATGGGATCATGCTCTACAAGAAACACTGACCAATGCTATATGCAAGTAAAATAGGGTGAGCTTCAACTGAATATGTTCAGACGATTAACATTTAACTAACTACGTGGCTACAGAAAGCCTCGCGAAGCTGATAGTATGCGTACGCTGTGGGCTAGCATTGAAAGCGCGAGTTGCCACGTATTTTCTGAAAACTTCGCGTCTCGCAAGAACGAATCCGATTTCTGATGTCACGGAGGGCCGGTTTGTTCACTGATGCAGGGAACATGCAAAAGGTGTAGTTTCCTTCCTTGCCATGCGTTTAACACTGAGGTTAGCACAGCCGACAAGGGACCGACTGCGTAGTGCTGCCATTTATCGTCTACTAACCCTCCTCGAGAGGACGCTCCCTGAATTCGCTTGGCGGCGCGACAGTCTATGGGCATTGCGACTAGGCACAGCTGTACTACAGGGGAAAGCAGTAGTGATGCTGTGTGTGTGTGTGGTGTGTGTGTGTGTGTGGTGTGTGTGTGTGTGGTGTGGTGTGGGTGTGTGTGTGGGGTGTGTGTGTGTGTGTGTGTAAATACATATGCAGGCCGGATCCCCGTCGATCCCGGCCGGCTGTCGATCGCTGCTAAACTATACAAGGCTATGCTATGCCCTCAGGGGCGTAGCCAGAAATTTTTTTCAGTGGGGGGGGGGTTCAACCATACTTTATGTTCGTGCGTGCGTTTGTATGTGTGCGTGCCTATATATGCAAGCAAAACTGAACAATTCGGGGGGGGGGGGGTTGAACCCCTCCACCACCCCCTTGGCTACGCCCCTGTTTACCCTCCTCCCTTTCTTCCTCTTCACCCTCACGGATCCCTTACGCATGGCTATGCTATGGTAGGAGCTGCTTGGCACATACCCGCTTTCCGTGGCGCGCATGCCCACTTAGGAGCTTTCACGGACCAACCTGGAGCTTAAACAGCTCCAATGGGAATTTCCGCGTTCGTTCACACTGCACACAACTATAGAAAAGACACGGTACACGTATACGGCGCGAAACGCAATCCAAGCGATGCGTCAGCGTCCCCTCCCCTCCGCCGAGATCTCACACCGCCCTGCTGACAAAAAGCGCGCCCGTGTGTCGACTCGCTCGTCAAAGGCGAGGCGGCGGCTATGGAGGCTCTCGGACAACGCAACAGCCCGACTGCGCGCGCGCACCACGCATGCTCGACCCGAATCGCATGCCCATTCCCACACACGCACGGTACATCACTCGTGTATATATTACACATATACAAAGGGACAGTGCTGCCGCAATTCCTTCCTCCACCCCCCCCTCCCCCCCCCCGTCTCGCACATCACACAGACATACAAAACTACGCGCACTTTGTCCGGCAGGCATACCAGCGTTCGTTGACGCAGACGGCGGAAAATCCTTCGAAGCATGGCATCTCGGAGGATATATATGTTCGAAGCGTGCAGTTTGCTATCAAGAAGTCTGGAGCAATGGATAACAGTGGTCTGTATATAGAAGAGTGGTTCAATCAATAATGTATATGGCAGCTTGAAGCTTCGTTCTATTATTTGAAGTTGATCATATTTGAAGTTCATTATCAAGTTGAACACTGCAACAGGCCTCTTAAGCGCTCACGACACATTACGACAGTTTCGCTCAGAGAAATTTCGCCGCCAATTTTATTTGTGCTGTTTGCAGGAAACTGAGCTAGTGATTTCAGGCGCTTGCAGAAAACCCGTCACCGCAGCTTCAGCGATACACACCATCCTTGAAGGGTTAGAAACTGCGCACGCTCGAGTAGTCATACTCGCGCGCATGCGCAATATCTTGTCCTTCAATGCTGCCCCCACGGAGGAAGGAAAAAGTTAGGAGGGAGCATTACGCATGTCAATTGATGCCCACTGTGCCGGCCCATCATGTGATCAAAACGTCAGAGCGCGCGGTAGGTTTTAGTATGCTCCCAGTTAAGATTTGTTTTCGAAACACCTCTGTGAGCCTGCCGGTCTGCGCCCGAACACATGCGATGGAGGCAGGAAAAAAAAAAAGAGAGTGAGCGTCACGTCACACTCTTGAAGCCTATGTCCAGGGGCGTAGCCAAGGGAGGGGAGGGGGGATTCAATCCCCCCCCCCCCCCCCACGAAAATGTTCAATTTTGCTTGCGTATGTATACACGCACACATACAAACGCACGCACGAACATAAAATATGATTGTACTCCCCCCCCCCCCCCCCCCCCCCGCGAAAAAAATTTCTGGCTACGCCCCTGCTATAGTCATAAAAACAAAATAACGAGAAATAGATCCTGGTCACGCTGATAGACAAGCGCTACTATTGGTCAGCTCGAGTTAGGGTCTGCTGCAGGAGTTGCGGGGGCCTAATCCGAACCTGGACGCGTTGCGCGTCCCGACGCGTCTAGCCCCGGCAAGCCAACGCGTCCTCTGACGCGTTGGCCTGCCGGGGCTAGCGGAATCACGCTCTCTCCTAGTTACTTAACAGCGAAGCTGTTAATGCTAGCCGTAATTTGTGCGTCCTGCGGGTATGTGCCGTGGTGCGGCCTATCTGAAAACTATCATCATCATAAAACGGGTACGCGCCACAGAAATTGGGTAAATCCCACTGCTCACCACTGGTCCACTATAAAGATGAAGAAGAAAACTATCGCATTCAAACTGTACCAACAAGCTACAACCAAGTTCTGCCTAGCTACAACTATAGAATAAGCAGTCCGTAGATATATGAGAGGTGCGAACGCTGGGTTTCAGCGCGAGGTTCTGTCTATGGAGTTTGGACATCCGGGTCGTGTCTGTGGCTCTTTGTGGTTTAACTCGAACCTCTCTGCGCTGAGAATAAACGTTGAAACAACCTAGCATCACCTAGCCAAAGCCTAGCAACCACCTATAGGCAACCTAGAAACAACCTGCATCGCCTATAGCTAAGGCCTATCAAAACCTATAGAAGCAACCAGATTAGACTTCAGATTTCGTCCAGTTTCGCTGTTTCAATTGGTCCAATTGCGCGGCTTAGTGAAAGCTTCACCAATATTTTTTTTCTCTTTCCTCTATGGCCGAGCAAGAAAGCTTCGATTAAAATAAGCTATATACCGGGCACCAAACCCCCAAAGTCTCCGCAAGACTCATTCCTTGCGTGATCGTTACGCGAAATGTCACGTGTCTGGCCGACACTGCTGGCTTCACAGAGAGTTCGCGTATAGCAAGGCTGGCAGCGTGACGCAATGCTTTTTTCTTCCTCCATGGGCACACGTCAACGCCATCACAAGAAATTGCGCATGCGCGGGTATGAATACTCACGCATGCGCAATATGTTGTCCTTCATTGCTGTGCTACGCTGAATGAAGGGTTTGCGACGTCCACCTATGAACCCTACGCGGTAGGCGTATGCGAAAGAAAGGATCACGTCGACTTCCACATGCCACGAATGGATTCTCCCTCAGAAACGAATGCTGCAGAGACGTACGTACGTACGTCGTCGTGTATATACACGTCAAATTGTCTGTACGCTTATGTCACGCGCGACCCTGGCACAAAAAGCCGGTGCGTTCGCCAAGAGCCGAAGCGGCATCTGCAAGCTGATCAGGCTCAATTCGAAGAAGACGCGCATACAAGCTAAGCTGACAGCCGCAGATGATGCGCCTGTCAACTGCAATACACGTGTAAAAGGCGACTGGAATTTCATGTATACGTGTTGCTGAGAATTTCCACGCGCCGTTTGAGGACGCGCTTTGACGCAGCGCAGCACGCGCTGTTTCGTGAGAATCGGCAGGGATCTCAAATTGCATCTCCTCATGTCGGAGGTGCCTTGAAAACCTTTCGTACTTTCTGTTTCCTCGTTTACCTATATAAACCTGCGAAGTCGGCGTCGAGGTGTTTGGAAGGAAAGCACCCGAGTGCTGACGCTGCTTTGTACGTCATAAATAATGTTGGTAAAGTTTAGTACGACTCTAAACGATGTTCACCACCGTACGTCTCGACTACACTCTAAGAAAAAAGAGAGTATGTGTTACTCTCTTCTGCGAGACCTGATCTTGCCACGTATATGACTCTCCTTAAAGTGTTACGTTAACTCCCTTTTGCGCCACAGGGTCCTCGTCCGGGCTTGCCACGTATCTGACTCTCTTTAAAACTCTCTTTAGAGATCATTGTACACTCTCGTCGGAGAGTCGTGTGACCCAAAAGAGAGTTAACGTATCTCTTTAAAGAGAGTCATATAAGAGGCAAGTCAGGAATCACAAAAGAGAGTCAAATGACTCTTTTTCTTAGTGTAGGAACCGCTATCGATTTTTCTCATTGCAAGTGGTTTATCTTAGAACCTCCTTGGTAAAGCGTAAAGTTTCGCGCTTCTCAATACGTACACTGCTCCTCCAGCAATCCTACCCTACCGTACAGACTTGCACATATATTATATATATATATATATATATATATATATATATATATATATATATATATATATATATATATATATATATATATACTATCAAACACAGCCACCAAAGAACATCTGTGTTTTTAAGTTCGGAGAATCCGATACCTGGCTTTATAGAAACAGGTGTTGCGCCAGCCGCACAAGAGGCGGGCTTATCGCGAGCAAAAGCGGTGAACGCCGGTAAATTAGAAAGGCTACTATCATCATCATTCATAGAAGTGTCATGCACTCACTCTCTCAGGTAAAGCAGCGTGGCGGCGAACAGCTTGCAGAGCTCGGTGAGCATCACCACCGTGGTGACGTTGTAGTCGTACCGGTCCTGGGAGTTCTTGGTCGCCGTCACCAGGATGCCTGCGCACGAAATACACATTCTTTATAGAGAGTTTTGGTGAGGCGTAAGTATACCTGCTGCGATGGTCTGTAAACTAGGCGTGTTTCAGCGAACGCGTTAGAAAACCTCCCTTCCTTTTAGAAGAACGAACCTGCCTTTCTTTACAGCTTTTGTGAAGTCAACGATCGAAGTTTAGCCGCGAAACATACATACATACATACATACACACATACATACATACATACATACATACATACATACATACATACATACATACATACATACATACATACATACATACATACATACATACATACATACATACATACATATATGTTTTGCCTTTCCACAATCTATCTCTTAGCAACTCATTGAAAAGACAGTTATTTAAATATGCCCAAAAGTACTTTTACATGCAGGGAAATGTGGACACCTAATTGTTCCCTGTTATTTAGGGTCATGAAAATGACATATGTACAAAAGCAATAATAAATTGTTATTTGACGTAAATTTGAGAAGCGCATAGGAATAGCTGGGCGAGCATATGTATTTCATAAGCAGAATGTTTAATACTTTGGTAAGCGGTTTGCTTATATAAATATATATCTACAGATGACCACTGCAACGTATTAAATTTAGGAGCACCAAATTCAGCGGATACCGCTATATGATAAGGCCACCTAACTATGCCATTCGCCGAGCGCAAGTGCGCTGAATTATCGCCATGCACAGCATGAAGACCCTTTTCCTCTTTCCCATTCTAAAGCCATCAGCGTAAAAGCCCATAAAACAAATAATAATCTGGAATTTTACGTGCCAAAACCACGATATGATTATGAGACATACGCCTTCCGGGAATTTCGACCACCTTGGGGTCCTTTAACGAGCACCGACATCGCACAGTACACTGGCCTCTAACATATCGCGCCTCCATCTAAATGCCATGGCTGGAATCGAACCCACGTCCTTCGGGTCAGCAGCCGAGCACCGTAACTATACTGTGTTCCAGTGCGGCGGCCAGCGCAAGCAAAGTAAGTACACAGATAGCAAACTGCTAATGGCGCGACCGTGGAAGCCGAAGCTTCCGCGATAAGAAACCGCGACAATTCACCGCGCCAAAGCCGGCGCCACGCAGTAACGATTTTGAACAGCAAGAACAGCTCCTTGTTGTTATCTGACTGTGCGTATCTCTTTCTCTCGGCGCAGGAGCACATCTGCCATAAGGCGCAGTTCGACGTCTTATCGTGACATGATCGCAGTGGAAGCGATCGCACGACTTGCGTGATAACATGAAACGTTCAGGCATCAACAGTAATACGTGATATATGTCTGTCCTGTTTCACACCATGAACCGATACATGATGTCATTCGTAAGATATCAATTGAATACAGTTGGAAACGAATATCCACAGATGCACGTTATCAGAAGAAGAAAAAAAAAAATCTTCCAAGTACAACCGCGCGAAGTGTTTATGCGTTCAATCCCTCTTTTTCATGTTCATGCGCTGTCCTCTGCGGCTGAAAACGTTTAGGTAGGGTGGCGGTGTTTCGCGTGTTGATCCGGGATCGCCAGAACGCAAGTATCCAAGATTGAGCGGCGGGCGTGGACCATACCAAAACGTTTCGCGACTTTTCCAGTAGGGGTGCATGCATGCGCCGTGGCATCGTGAAAAAGGCTCATTACCGGCATGGTTCGTGGGTTGCTATTAAAAAATATATACAGAACAGTTCTGCGGCATCTGCCGTGTCTATAACTTTGCACATACCGTCCAAGGGCGTAGCCAAGGGGGGGTTGGGGGGGTTCAACCCCCCCCCCCCCGAAATTTTTCAATTTTGCTTGCGTATATATACGCACACATACAAACGCACGCACGAACATACATAAAGTATGGTTGAACCCCCCACCCCCCCGAAAAAATTTCTGGCTACGCCCCTGCTACCGTCAATAGATAATGCTGATATTTCATCATTCTAATCACGTTGTTCAGATACCACGCGAATGTCCGCGGAGCGCTGTCAAAAATCTCGGAGGCGATATGCCATGGGATCTACGCAACTTTTGGTAACCGACTATTGAGCTGTATATATTGTTCATCGCATATATGGAAGCACACCGCCATATATGGGCCAGCCGTGGCGTATATGGCCCTATTTGCATCCAGATATGGTAAACGCTAACCACATATGAAGACACATTTTCATATATGGACGCATATAATTTATATAAGTATACCATCACATTGACGTAAGGGGTGCACCATTTTTATTTTCATTGCATCGTTGCGCGCACGGGTTTGACGGAAACTGCACAGAACTATAACGAGACCGAAAAGGCGAGTTCGCTATATAGGCCTCTCACCACGGGCGTCGGGAATAATACCGTTTGAAAGGCAGCGTCGCCTCTGATAAGAGAACAGCTGCGCCAAGCGAGAAGACACTTACGTGCACAATAAGGGACAGAGAGAGAGAGAGGCCAGTTAAAGTGTTTCGTGAGTGCTATAGCAAACGAGCACGCTCGCGCGCTTCTCTTTCCGAAAATGGTCGCGCACGCTGACACATCAGGAGGAAAGTCCATTATGGACGACACAGCTGGATTCCGCGCAGTTTCCAGCCTCCGCTCCGCAAACTTACGCGCGTTTAATGGAAACGACACGGCTTTTAATTCTCTGCGCTTGTCGGGCGCACTATATATAACGTGGCCTGGGAGTAATGATGTTACCGCACACTTCTTGTTTTAATGCGCAAGCGTTCTTAGACAACTTCCTCGGAAATCCGTACACACACACACACACACACACATATATATATATATATAATATATATATAATATATATATATATATATATATATACACGACAGGTTATTCGACGTTTCGACCAGAGTCCGGCATTCGTTAGGGATGAAGACCGGGCTCCAGTCGAAACGTCGTACAAACGTTTCCTCCCTTGTTGTTAGCGTGGTTCTTCTACTAATTTCTGTCTACATGCACCTCCAGCCCCTTCACCACCCAAGTCCGGTTGCTGTGTGTGCGTGCGTGTGTTCGTGCGTACACAAATCAGACCGGTACACTTGCATCTGCTGATTCAGCGTGTTTTACAATAAGTAACTTTATTTTGTACACGCATGTCCACGGTGTCAATAGGAATTATGATCAAATTTGCCTTTCTTTTGCTTCATTTTTATGTGTTATTCCATGTAAGAAATTCGCAGGCTAATTGCCAATACGGGTAAGCACTAGTCAACATAAGCCACAATTTAGCCAATATTACCCGTGCTAGTAATTAGCGAGTAAACACGGTAACCGGCTACGGAAGGCCTTTACATTAGACTAAAGTAAAAAAAAATATGGGAACTTTACTTCATGCAAGTTAAATTCGGTGAGAAAACTACCGTTAGCATCGAGGATATCGTCACACCACGCCACGCTGCAGAAAATGCGTGGAAGGGGCCCTAAAAAAGATTAAAAGGAAAAAAACGCAAGAAGAAAGAAATAATTTTGTCCCAAGTGTTTTCCTGACGTTTAAATGTCTACGTATATATATATATATATATATATATATATATATATATATATATATCTACACTAGTGGAAGTATACAAAAGAAACAGTCCGCGTGACTTTTTCGGGCATGCGTACGTTCGTGTAGCGACGTGACTACCGTAGCCAGATGTTCGCGCGTGACATTTTTTTCCCGAGTCACGCATGGGCTCTTGCTTGACGATCGTGCGGAGAACGCGAGTCACCGAACATCTGCAGGCAATACATACGCGTATTCGCAACATGCTTGTCCAAAGAAAACGACAATTCAGAATTTATCCGCCGTTCAGGCGCCAATTATGACGGACTGTCTGTAAATCAGAAATGCTTTTATTTTCCAACGAAATTGTTGGGCGTCCTTCAGGCGAAAAGTTGCACAATACAGCTTGAATGTGCCTGAAGGCCCTCACATGGCAACATAGCACTAAAACCAGCATATATACACATGCATTAGCATGTACCAAACTATAATACACTATTTTAATCCAACTAAAAAGTG